>NC_080387.1:14718395-14966887 GCF_028751815.1 Salvia miltiorrhiza | reverse complement strand
CTATGGTATTTATTAATGAGTACATTTCCATAATTTTTGTGATTATTTAATCACCTTACTCACACTATTATTTTATTTTTCCTAAGCAGTCATGCTAATTTCAATAAATTGCTAAGGTAGAGATGAGAGGTAGAGATTGAGAGTGTAGAGATTGAGAGTGTAGAGATTAGAGAGAGAGAGAGATCAAGGCAATTAATGCCAAATATTCTATAAGATTCACAAATCTTCCAAATATTAGCCAAAATCCAAGCATATCTTGCAAATCCTCTCGCACTCCTCACTCCCTAATTTTCGACCACCTCTCTCATCCTTCATCTCTTTACTTTCCCACCATTTCCTCCATTGATGCACCTTCGGAGCTTCACAAATTCATACCAAAACTCAAATCACCCTCTAAATCTTACACTAAACACTTCCACCTCCTTGAATCCAAGAAAATCTTTGGAGTTTGATCTTCAAAGTTAGAAAGAGAAAGTTTGGTTTGGGTGTAGTTTGGGTAAGTGAGCTTTAAATTCATAGATATAACTTGTATGATGATATATATGAGTATATTTGAAGGATTGAAGGCAAGAAATCACCCCCTCTCTTATTCTTCACAATTTTCGAAAATATGGGTCTCATACCCTTCAAAAAAAATTTCTTTTTCTTTCCTTGAATTGAGGTGAGAAAATGATCTATGATATGTTTGGTGATGATTGATGTGTGTTTTGAAAAGCTATGCTTTGAGATTCAAATTTTGAATGAGTTTAGTTTAACCAAAATTGGGAATTTTTGAGTGGATGCTTTAAATGATGAATTGATGATGTATATGAGTCTATGAGATGTATATGATGATGATTGATGGATTAAATTGAGTATATGATGTCAAATGATGATTTGATATGAGTTAGTTTTACTAAAATTAGGGATATGTTTATCTATGCTCTAATTTGTAAATTGATTGGAATATATGTGAGTTTATATGATTAAAATTGATAGATATATGATGAGATTAAAGATCCATGTGTGTTTATAAAATTTCAAAGAGTTTAGTTTAATAATAAATTAGGACTTCCTTGTCTATGTGTCTATTAAGTGATTTAGCTTAAGATATATGTTATTGAGCATGATATTAGTGTTTTAATATCTTTGATTAAGTCTTTTATTGGCTAAGTAAAATTTTGACTTGAGTTAGTTTATGAGAGTTTTTGAGTTCTCATAATTTGAGAAGCCATTGATTGATTAAATGAGGTCTATTTTGCTTTATGACCATTATGTGAAAGTTGTCATGTTTTGCTAAGAGTTTTATGTTAATATATGAGTTGTCATTAGAGTTTAGTTTACATGATAAAAAGGAGATTTATATGTGTAAAATGAGTATATGAGTTATGAGGTTATTAATGAATGATGGAGTGTTTTTGAGCATGAGAATGAAAAGAGGATTGAATTGATACGTTTGTAGAAACGTTTTCCTTGAGATTTGAGTTTATGATGTAAAAGAGGAGAGTTAATTTGAGTATGATGAGTATTTTAATGTGCTTGAATGTTTTTGAGTGATATATGTGTTTAAAATGAGCTTTGATTGGTTTTCTTTGAAGGAATGTTGAATTGAACATTTAAGAGTTTAAGATGAGTTTTGGTGATTTTCGTAGGCCTACTGACCTACTGTGATCGACGGTGTTTCGATGTTAAAAAGCTTTGAAAATTTTATAGCAAGTCCCTACATGAGTCTTGAGCACTCCTGTAAAATTTCAAGTCGTTTGGACTTGATTTACTATTTTTATAAAATGTAAAACTAAATCTGCACATTAATTTCTACCGGGAATTGCAGAGAACAGGGGACGAAGTCATTCATTTCAGTAGCTTCCTGTGCTATCTAGCTTTCCAAATTTTTATGGTATCAACCTTACCGTATGGGCTAGATATCCACCAAATTTGAGCTCAGTTTGACAACATTTACTATTTTTCAAAAATCAAAGTTTTCGATTACTCACAACTGCCGAGTATGGTAGACTGTGGTAAAAACGCCATATCTCCCAAACCGCTTGGAATTTTTGATGTAATACCCCGGATTTTCGATCCTAGGTTTCACATGATCCTATTGATATTATTAAGATATGATAGATCCCTAATTCCCGGATAAAAAGAATAATTATCCCAGCAATGATTTAATGAGTCTTGATGCCAGGTTTTCTCTTAAGAAAGACGGTAAATAAGAAGATGATTATTTTATTTTTCCGTGTGTTGTTGATTTCAATAAATATATATATTTATTTTCATTTCAAAGTATGAAAAGCAAAGTGCATATTTATTTCGAATACGCGTTTGTTTTAGTTCGGGTTTGAACGATTACGGGCCCGTATAGAGGGCCAAAGGTGGGCCGATTCTTAGAGAGCCTTGGGCCGATTTTAAGGCCCTATTTTAGAGCCCAAATGCAGCCCATTTCAGCCCCCAAAGCCCACTTACACATCAGCCACCCTTTCAAATTCAAAAGGGGACAAGGGTGATCATTACATGCATTGGGAACTACCAAAATGCATGGGAAGTGCAAGAGCCTCACAACCAATGCACCCATGCATTGGTGGCAGCCACCCTACCCTCCCCTAGGCCTTATTTTCGTTCCCCCCTCCCTCCACTTAAGTCATTTGGCTGATGCAACTTCCTCTATACTCTTTAACTCTCTCTACAAAGCCTAAAGCCTCACTCCCCCTCCATTTTCGTCCCTCCTTCCTTCCCCCACCCTCACAACTTTTCTCCCACCATTATCACACTCCATAGAAGCCCTTGAAGCCCCAAGAGAAGTATCAAAGCAAGGGAGAGCGTGGAAAAACTAGGGCGTAAAGTTAGAGTGAAGGTTGTGCTTCGAGGGTGAGTTTTTCTTTGATTTTCTCAACTGAAAAAGCTTTATGGCTATGGATTTTTACACATGTGTGTGATATATTATGTGAGGATATGATTTATGATTTTAGATGTTCATTTTGGTAGAGTTTATTGGGTGAAAAACCGTGCATGAGGTAAGGCAGCGAATCTGCCATAAGCACACTGCTCCGGCAGTGTTTTGCAAGGCGATTCCAGCCATCCAAACGGTCCCCAAAAATTCCCAACTTAATTGTGTATCGTGTTTAATATGTTTTCTATACTATGATAAAATTTCAGAATATTTGGAGCGCGTATGTTTTATTTATGAATTTGTTAACATCACTGCCTGTCTGGAATGCATTTCTGGTAAACAATCTTTGGGAGGCCATAAGTCAAGTTTCAATCGGTGAAAAACTTTGAAACTTGAATATGTCACTCTAGACTCCCGTATCTTTCTTTTGGTATCGTCCTCACCATTTTTGAGTAAGGAAAACAACCGGTATAAATTCTTGAAATCTAGTTCTTATTCTTTGTACCATCTAGTAGCTTTTACAAACCTACAAATTTGAGGTGGAAAAGGCCAACCTAAATCTTTGATTCTCAAGCCCATTTTGCTACTGAATATTCATTGACATGTTAGGAACTTGTTTGTTTATTTATAGAATTTTTGGTAAAGACTAAGGTGGTTTTTCTGATTTAAACTTTGAATCTGCCGAACTTGAACTCTTTTTGTGCACTGAACTTTGGATGTTAATATCTCCTAAACCTTGAATCTTCTTGGGGTAAATTCAACTGGAGAGTGTTACACTTTCTCCCTAGTTTTCGGATTGACCCTTGGAGTTCCTAGTGGCCTTTTGTAATGGGAGATATGAATTTTTAAAGAAGGCCCATTGACTTGGTTCTAATCTGGAAATCTGAAATTTCCAGATTTTTGCTTGTTAAGTACCCATCTTTGAATGGGTATATCTTGCTCGTTTGAACTCCGTTTCATTCGATTCAAATTGGAGAATGATCCTTGAAATGTCTAGTTTCCAGAATGTCCTTTGGAGCCTCATTTAGAGATCCGAGGCAGAATTGGTGTCTGTTGCAAAACAGCCCCTTAAGAGCTCAAGTTGTTGAATTATTTTCTAAGTTTGAAAGTTGGTTTTAAAGGATGTTTCATGAAATATTATGTATATGTGCATGACAAGTTTGGGATATGTTTTATGCAAAGTTTTCATGAAATTGAGTGAGTTAACCTAGATAAGGCATCAAGATAAGCTAACGTATGTAAAATGCATAATCCCTAGCTCGATTTTGCGTTGTAAGTCCGGGAATAGGTTGACCTAGAGATCCTAAGTAGACAATGGTTTTTGTTATCCATGATATGCTCTAAGAGTTAAGAACTCGTCTTGTAGGAATTGGTCCGCAGGACGGTGCCACAGCTTAAGATCACCTCTCTCTTTCACACCGAAGATCAGGTGGGTTATATTTGCAAAAGTATATTGGGTTAGTAAGCCCTCTCTTTTTATACAAGCAAATATGTTTTAAATTGTGAATGCATGCAAATATTTTGTTTGGTTGTTACAAAGAACAAACGGGGTTGTCCCCACAGAATAAACGGGGTCGTCCCCAAACGATCGGCTTTGTCCCCGACGGGGGCCAGGGTAGTGTACACCAGTAAGAAGTCTAAGTATGGGATTGATTCGGCCGAGTCTCCCATACTTAGCACCAAGAAAGGTAACACCAAACCAGAAAGGCGCGCAAAGGTTAAAGGAGCTACGGCTCACAAGTATTTCAGAATTTATAGTAATTGTTTTTCAAGTATTGCTATATTTTCTTACGGGCATGCATTTCACTAAGTATCACAGTTCTTTAAAACCAGTTTAAAGAAAATGGGGCATTAACTTCACTGAGTGCATTAGTACTCAGCCCAAAGTTTTAAATCATTTCAGGTTAACGGAGTCGGGCGCAGCGGGGGCTAGGTGGTGGTGGTGGTCTGGAGCTGTCGACAAGGTTTCTCAATGATATTTATTTCCCATAACCTCGATCACCAAACATTTTATTTTGTTGGTTATGCCCTGCGTGGCGATTATGAGCTTGTTTACTGCTTTCCCTAAACAACTGAACAATTGAGTTGCTCTTGGGCACTCAGACACCGTGATAACGAACTCTCTAAACTTGACCGGAGTCCTCATACTTCGTGTTAAGTTGGGTTTCCTTTGAGCAGAACGATTAAAGAATAGGTTCATTAATTCCGCTAATTAACCAAGTTTTTCTTTTACCAAAATAGTTAAGTTACTTACTTCCGCTAAATGAGCTTGATAATCACACCCAGTTCAGCGTGGCTGGCCCCTAGATAAGTCGGGCCGTCACAGGATGGTATCAGAGCCCAGGTTGCTCAAAGGATACCCTTGAGCCCAAGTTATTTTTCTTCCAAGACAAATCCACCAGGACCACACCCCTACTCCTCTGCCCCGACTCAAGAAAAACAGGTACAAGTTTTCAAGTTACTTGTTGGTGAAAGTTTAGTGTTAATGCCCATGTATGATTAATCTTGACCAAGGAGGGACAGTTTCCCCTCGCAAGAAATGAGTTATTCTTTCGTAAAGAGGGACAGTATCCCCTCACAAGTTATAAAAGTGTGTTAATGTGATGATGTTTTAAACTCAAAGTTGAATTATGTGTTATGCTTTTAAGGAGGGTAGCACCCCTCAAAGTTATTTACATTTGACCAGTCATGAGTTAGGGATAGTATGCCCTAGGATTGACTGAGGTCTATGAGAACCAACCCTGAGTAACTTAGGGAACTCTAGACGTACAAACTAAGATAGTGGACATGATCAAGAAGGATAGGTCCCCTAGCTTAGACTCAGTTCGAACTTTATGATTGTATTTAGTTTTTACTTTATGTTGCCTCGCAATTCTAGATTTGAACCTTATGTTGTAGATGACACAAAAACATAGGACCTAAGGGAAAAATACCGCTAGGAGATATACCGTAGCAAGACGTATAGAGAGATACCAGAACCATGAACGAATGGTGACGATCAACGACATGGGCAGTGCACCGTCGAGGCGATAACATTATGGAATAATATCCCCGAGAATAGGAGCCTATTGAAAAAAACTACGAGGCAAACAAGAAAGATGATCGACGAACATCCACTACGATGGAGAGAGTATGCTCACCGTGATCACTAATTTTATTAGCACAAAAATACCGCAACTAACACGGTGTAATTGTAGTATAAACAGCAATCGGATATCGTATCCACAGGGATTGTAACACGAAATCACTCTATCTATTTCCTACACAAACTTTCACAGTATGCAAGTAAACAAATATGAAGGTGAATATTAAACCAAAATTAACTAAATAAAACTAAAGAGCATAAACACTATGATGATTAACTCAAATAAAAGGGAAAGCTCTGACCCTAGGGATGTATTTTCACTAATCAACTATATGCATTCAACCTATTGATTCAATTACCAATTTTAATCCAACCCTGATGAAAGATCACTATGTTAATCACAAGCGTCTCTAACGACCACCTATGAATGTAGATTAATTAATCCCTTTTCGCATTCAAGACTCCAAGGAATAAATTAACTCCCAATAGCACATAAAGAATAGCTTCCTATAGCTTCACCTATCGCATTCAAGACTCAAGGCTAACACTATATCATGCATTCCTGAATCAGCTGAACAATTATCGCATTCAAGACTCAAACTGAACAGCTAGACATGTAAATTATTGATCAGGTAATTCACAAGAGATTAAGCACCAGGAATCATGAATCACAAGTTGGAGGGCAAATTGATATCAATAAATCAAAAACACATAATTAATCAGCTATATACAAACCCTAGGTTCAGATAAAGAAAACTAGCCAGACATAATGAAATCAAACATAAACATAATTAAAAAGAATGCAATTGTAAAAACTAAATTAAATAAAAACTGAATTAAAACGATCGTAGCGGCTTGAATCTTCAGTCTTCATCCAAGCCTTGAAAACTGGAAAGCTAAAATAATCTAAAGCTATGAAACTGAGAAAATAAAGTTTGGGAACTAAAAAGGGAACCCAAAATAGGTCAAAAGAAGACCTATTTATAGTACCAGGGTAAAACTACAGAGTTTGAGCTCGAAAAGACTTTGAAAAACGCATAAAAACGCAAAATAGCGGACTGGCGGCGACCCCCCCCGGCGGGCACCCGGCGGTCGCCGGCTCCTTTGTTGATTCTCCACTGCACGCGGCGGGCACCCGGCGGGCGCCGCTCGATCGCCAGCCACGCCGATTTCTCGGCGGGCTGCGCGGCGGTCGCCGGCTGGGTCGCCGGCTGTTGCCTTAAATTCCTTCATCATCCGGCGGTCGCCGGCTGGGTCGCCGGTTGATCGCCGATGTTTCGCTGCTGCGCGCGACTTTCTTGTTTTGGTCATAACTTTCTCGTCCGAACTCCGATTTATGATCCGTTTGCGCTCACAAACTCGTATCGAGACGATCTACAACTTCTATTTCAGATAAGTTTTCCAAATTCGAACTCAATAAACCTGAAATGTCCTTGAAAGTTCGAATAAGAATCATGTTTCAAAAGATAAAGCAAATTAAGCATAAAACAATCATCCAACACTCAGTTTCCTATAAAATAACATCATATGAACACTAAAAACCATGGAAACATGAGTGTTATCAACTCCCCCAAACTTAAGCCATTGTTCGTCCTCGAATAATGGGAAGAATAAAATCAATAACACGAATGGGTAAGAAATCTAGATCATCAATGCCTCCGAATAATAAAGAATAATAGAATTGTCAAATCCTTAATAATCAAGCACAAAATTCACCAATAAACACAACCTATAGCAAAATCAACCTTGACATTCCAAACAATTGAATCTCACAAGGTATGTGTATCACTCAACTCTCAATTTGATGGAACGGGACGTGTATACTCTCATCGAATTCAATGCAATATAGATCACTTACCATAAGCTTGCCAATCGTCTACAATCTCCATCGCTAAAAGTGTGCCAAGACTAAGATCAAATAGGTCTTTATTTTTGGGTTATAATGTAGGGACATTGGTTAAGGTAGGGAAATATAGGTTAAGTGACTTCAAATAGATCAAGAACACCAACCTTATAACTTCACAAATCAAGTATGGAATAAATTCCATCTTCCACCCAACTATGTCACCATAATCAACACATCTCAAGGGATTTAATCATCGCAAAACAGAACTAAACACTCTTTTATGCTCTCTATTTATTTCCAACACACGAAGTCGATTTTCTAACAAATTTCTCAATATACACTCGACTTCACTTTTTTCTCTTTCTTTTTCTTTTCTTTTTTTCTTTTTTTTTTTTTTTTCTTTTTTTTTTTTTTTCTTTTCTTTCCACAACTTTTCTAGAGCTTATAAGAGTAAATAGTAACACAAAATCATCCCTTCTTTTTCACAACCCACTATGAATATTCACCACGCAAAGATTCCCATATACTACATCACCCCTATCATCCGGCTAAAGAATAAAAGCTAAATAGGCTCAAAGTGGATAACAAAGGATAATTTTTCGTTAAGGACAGTGTTTGGGAAAATAATGTGGCTAACAAAAGATGGCCTAAAATCATCTCATAATCCTGGGCACAACAGCAACCTCAACACAGAAACCATGGCAAGTTCTAGAAGATCACTACATATGCATGACAAAACTCACAACAAAGAATAAACTGTGCATGATAAACAGTTATAGCTCAAATCCTCACAGGTTTATTCAACGTCCAAAAGTCAAGGTCAAAATCACTCTAGAATTATGCAAATTAGTTCCAATTATGCTCAAATCATCAAAGAAAAATCCAATTCCAATTTTTTTTCACAGAAATCATCATTGGCATCTCACCAGAAATCTAATGGAGCAATAATCATCTCAACAACAATCAAACACACACCACCAACCAAGCAAGATAAAACAATAAAGCCAATGCAATTGTAAAAAAAAATAAAAGTGATACACATATCTACTCTCACCCCCTTCCCCCAAACTTATTACAGAACATAAGTTCGAAAATAAGTTTGGAGGGATGATGATATGTGTGTCACTACTCACAGAAAAATATGCTCCATGGTGGTGGTATGAACAAAGCGCGAGTTTCCGCATCTTCCAAGCTCAACTGCACTAAAAACCCAAACAAAACAAAGAAACAAAACGAAACAAAAAGAAACAAAAAAGAAACTAAAAGAAAGGAAAACAAAACAAAGAAAAACAGTTGGGTTACCTCCCAACAAGTGCTTAATTTAACGTCTAGAGCTCGACGGAACCTCATGGTCTCAATGAACATCAAACGCAGCAGGCGTGACAGACCGCCTAACACGAACAGAGACAGAGGACTCATGCGCATCAGCTGCGTGAAAAACGACGCTTCCATTCGGCACATCTATCATAGCTCTTCCCGTAGCTAAGAATGATCGACCAAGAATCAACGGCGGATTTGCATCTTCAGGAATATCGAGGACCAAGAAATCCGTAGGGAAGACGAGCTTGTCGACCTTCACAAAGATGTCTTCAAGCTTTCCTCTCGGCTTCACTCTTGATCTATCCGCCATCTGAATCTCCATCGAGGTCGGCTTGAGATCTCCAATTCCCAACCGCTTGAACACAGAGATGGGCATCACATTGACACTAGCCCCTAAATCACAAAGGGCCTCGGGAAAGAGCTCTCCTCCTATCTCGCACTCAATGGTGAAGCTACCCGGATCTTTCTTCTTCGAAAGTAGCTTCATTGGCAGCTCAGTGCTCACAGCTTTCGCCTGCGAGATTTTCCTATCCTCATCACCCATGTTCTTAGTGTGAACAACTGCCTTTTCTTCTTTATCCTCGGGATCCTGCAATTTTGAGAGACTTTGAGGCTGTGCACGTCGGTCCGATTCTTCAAGTAGTCTCTCAAGCTCATCCACTATACGTCTATGCTCTGTCTCTTCGAGATTGGCAATCTTTTTCTCATTTTTGCAATGGGAGACCTCCAGCTTGATTTCCTTGGCATCCACCTTTTTGCTCGGCTGCACAGCACATTGCTCTTCAAGCACCTCTCTCTTCATCAGCCTACGGGGGAATGGAGCTTTTGGGATGTACTCCCTAAGTGGAATAGGAGCCTTGTGTGGTTCCTCAATCAGAGATTCATGCTCCTTGCTCATCCTCATCTCTTTTGTAGACAAAGTTCCATCGAAAATAGCATTGCATTGGCCCTTAGGATTGACAGTAGTGTTGCTTGGGAATTGGCCCGGCTTGTGCTGCGCCGCCGCTTGGTTGGCAATCTGACCAACTTGATTCTCTAACATCTGTACCTGCTTAGATAATGCTGAGAAATTATTCTCCATGTTAGAGATTTTATTTCCAACATTCACCTCCATCCCAGTCATCTTCATGAGCATCTGCTTCATCATGTCCTCCATCGAATCCTTCTTTGGCTCATTGATGACTCCCCCACTAGAAACAGAAAATCCTGGTGGAGGTTGCACAGCATTGTTTGGGTTTCCATAGGAAAGATTTGGGTGCGGACGTGCTCCTGGCTGAAATTGCTGCTGACCCTGCTGATATGGCTGACCTCTGTTATACATTCCTGGCTGTCCTTGCTGAAAATTCCCATAATTTCTGTCATTGATATAATTGACGTTTCCCAAGCCTGATGAGTCTATCACAGCTTGCTCATGACGTCCAGCATTCAATTCACCAATTTTTGCAGTCAGCTCTGCCAGCTGTGTAGCCATCGCTGCCTGTTGAGTAACCATAGCTGCCATAGGATCAGAAGTGGACGCAGCTGCAACCTTCTTCAATTGCATATGCTCAGATGGCCATTGGTAGCTCGTAGAAGCCATACTATCAATAATGCTCCATGCGTCAGAGCTGCTTTTCTGGAGTAGAGAGCCACCTGCAGCTGTATCCATATGCATCCTTGTACGCTCCCCGCAGGCATTGTAGAACATGATCACTAGCGTACCTTCATCAAAACCATGGCCTGGGCACTTTCTGAGCTTCTCCTGGTACCTCTCCCAAGTCTCCGCTAGCTTTTCTCCATCGTACTGTTGAAACTGCACGATGTCCATCTTCAATTTCAACGTAAGGCCAGGCGGATGAAACTTGCGTAGGAACGCATGAGCTAAGTCCTCCCACACAACATTATTTCCCAGCTGCAGCGTATGATACCACGACTTCGCCTTATCCCGCAGTGAAAAGGGAAAAAGACGAAGACGGATAATGTCATCAGGGACACCATTCATCTTCACCGTGCTACACAGCTCCAGGAAATGCGCCAGGTGCGCATTAGGGTCTTCGATCGCCTGTCCACCATATTGGCTCTGTTGAACCATCGTGATCAGACCCGTTTTCAGCTCAAAGTTGGTAACGTTCACACGTGGGGGCTCCTGGTATACATACTGTGGTATGAACGCTTCATTGATGGCTGGTTGTTTCGGAGCCTCTCTCGTCTCTTGTGCGTCAAGCAGCTTCTTCAACTGCTCTTGCAGAGCTCGAATTTGGATTTGCTCTGGAGTAGCCATCGTATTATCCTCAATTTGATTCTGTTGCTTCTTAAGATTGCGCAAGGTCTTGTCGATATCAGGGTCGAACTCAAAAAGAGGATTTCCTTGAGATCTAGTGTTCATACGCAACCTACAGAAAAACAACTTATAAAAGTTAGAAAACAAAAATAAAAACAAATAAAACTTGCAGTACTATTAAGTCCTATTGGAAATATTAAAGTAAAATCTAAACAATCCCCGGCAACGGCGCCAAAAAGTTGATCACTAATTTTATTAGCACAAAAATACCGCAACTAACACGGTGTAATTGTAGTATAAACAGCAATCGGATATCGTATCCACAGGGATTGTAACACAAAATCACTCTATCTATTTCCTACACAAACTTTCACAGTATGCAAGTAAACAAATATGAAGGTGAATATTAAACCAAAATTAACTAAATAAAACTAAAGAGCATAAACACTATGATGATTAACTCAAATAAAAGGGAAAGCTCTGACCCTAGGGATGTATTTTCACTAATCAACTATATGCATTCAACCTATTGATTCAATTACCAATTTTAATCCAACCCTGATGAAAGATCACTATGTTAATCACAAGCGTCTCTAACGACCACCTATGAATGTAGATTAATTAATCCCTTTTCGCATTCAAGACTCCAAGGAATAAATTAACTCCCAATAGCACATAAAGAATAGCTTCCTATAGCTTCACCTATCGCATTCAAGACTCAAGGCTAACACTATATCATGCATTCCTGAATCAGCTGAACAATTATCGCATTCAAGACTCAAACTGAACAGCTAGACATGTAAATTATTGATCAGGTAATTCACAAGAGATTAAGCACCAGGAATCATGAATCACAAGTTGGAGGGCAAATTGATATCAATAAATCAAAAACACATAATTAATCAGCTATATACAAACCCTAGGTTCAGATAAAGAAAACTAGCCAGACATAATGAAATCAAACATAAACATAATTAAAAAGAATGCAATTGTAAAAACTAAATTAAATAAAAACTGAATTAAAACGATCGTAGCGGCTTGAATCTTCAGTCTTCATCCAAGCCTTGAAAACTGGAAAGCTAAAATAATCTAAAGCTATGAAACTGAGAAAATAAAGTTTGGGAACTAAAAAGGGAACCCAAAATAGGTCAAAAGAAGACCTATTTATAGTACCAGGGTAAAACTACAGAGTTTGAGCTCGAAAAGACTTTGAAAAACGCATAAAAACGCAAAATAGCGGACTGGCGGCGACCCCCCCGGCGGGCACCCGGCGGTCGCCGGCTCCTTTGTTGATTCTCCACTGCACGCGGCGGGCACCCGGCGGGCGCCGCTCGATCGCCAGCCACGCCGATTTCTCGGCGGGCTGCGCGGCGGTCGCCGGCTGGGTCGCCGGCTGTTGCCTTAAATTCCTTCATCATCCGGCGGTCGCCGGCTGGGTCGCCGGTTGATCGCCGATGTTTCGCTGCTGCGCGCGACTTTCTTGTTTTGGTCATAACTTTCTCGTCCGAACTCCGATTTATGATCCGTTTGCGTTCACAAACTCGTATCGAGACGATCTACAACTTCTATTTCAGATAAGTTTTCCAAATTCGAACTCAATAAACCTGAAATGTCCTTGAAAGTTCGAATAAGAATCATGTTTCAAAAGATAAAGCAAATTAAGCATAAAACAATCATCCAACACTCAGTTTCCTATAAAATAACATCATATGAACACTAAAAACCATGGAAACATGAGTGTTATCACACCGCTAGCTATAAAGCATGAGAATGATGACGAGGCAAAGAGTCAGACAGAATAAAACCCTTTTCTCCATGAGCCCTTACTTATCAATGACCCTTGAATTGATTCATAACCCTAATGTTTGAAGCCTTCGTGGAGAGAAGCTTGATATATATATATATATATATTTTTTTTCTTTTGCTATGTCCTCTCAGGAGGCTGACTATTGGTTACACTTATTGTTCTATTATAAAATCCTCATGAAGTTAAACTCGTGGATTATTTTTGAACCCCACTTAGTAGGCAAACTTTCTATCACCCTCATGATTTATTTGTTCCAACCCACTACTTATGAGGTTGAGGGTCATATCCAATCAAATTGAATGCTCATTGAATAGCCAACTTGAACCTTACAATGAGCACTCGATAAAGAACTTTCCTTATTATCTTACTAGAATGGCAAGAAACCGCAATGCTAACCGCAACCAAGAAGAGCTGGAACAACTGGCACTCGAACGGATGGACAACTTAATCGAAAGTTTCCAAAAAAAGAAGCCCCCAACTTACAATGGAACGGGGAAGCCTGATGATGCTGAAGAATGGATACGCGGGATTGAAAAAGTCTTCGGGCGCATGCGCTGCAGTACACATGAGAAGGTGGTCTGTGCCACCTACCAGCTCGAGGGAGAAGCAGATCTATGGTGGGAATCCGTGCGACGCACCCTCACCAATGAGGCATTTGAGGCCATGACATGGGATGAGTTCAAAGAAGCATACCTCACAAGGTACATTACACTAAGCTTTCGACACAAAAGAGAAAATGAAGTTTGGAAACTGCGTCAGGGAAATTGCTCCGTTGAGGAATACGATCGTGCATTCAATCAGCTAGCGCGTTATGCACCAGCCCACGTTAACACAGATGCCAAAAGGGCAGAACGGTTTAGACAAGGGTTACGCCCTGAGATAGGTGTGCCCCTGTCCATACACGATACGCTCACTTATGCCCAGGCCTTGAGTAAGGCTTTGAACGCAGAAGCTCAGCTCCCTAAGGAAGAGAGATGGCAAGAGAAAAGGAAGTGGGAAGGGCCTCAGGGCCAGTCTTCAAATCAAAATTCAAAGGAAAAAAAACCTTGGGCTGGATCCAACCAACCAAACTATCAGAAGCCCCAAGTACCTAGGCCAACTTGCCCGAAGTGCAAGAACACTTTGGGGAATGCAGGCAAGGGATGACACGCTGTTATGAGTGTGGCGAGATTGGACACATCAAGAAATATTGTCCAAGGAACAACAGAGCTCCAATGGCCCAACCAAACCAAAGAGGTCCCCAACAGCCTAACCAGAACAAGGGAGGTCCACAACGACCCAACCAAAACGCTAGAGGGAACCCAAAGGGCAACGGGGGCCCAAGGGCACCGCAAGCACCAAGGGCCTACGCTATGGACCAGCAAGAGGCAGCTGGAACCCAGGGGAACTTAGTAGGTATGATCACCATAGCCGGAGAAAGCATTTTGGCATTATTTGATACTGGTGCCTCGCATTCTTTTATTTCCAATGTTGTGTGTGATGCACTAGATATTGTGCCTACTAGGGCAGATAAAGAACTAGAGGTACTCACCCCTTCAGGGAAAACGATGAGAACAAGGGAAGTTTGCTTGAATTTAGAACTAAACCTAGAAGGACATAAGTTCCTCGCTAGTCCTAAGGTACTCTTTATGATCGACTTCGACCTTATCCTGGGAATGGATTGGCTGTCAGCCAACAGGGCAACGATAAATTGTCAAGATAGGGAGGTCATCTTCTCACCACCAGGAAAAGAGCAGATCACCTACCATGGAGCCATGGTAGGGTCCAGCAAAAAGATAACGGTTATCACTGCAATGAAAGCCGTCAAGTTACTACACAAAGGAAAATGTCAAGCTTTCCTAGTGTGCATCACTAAGAAAGGGAATAACGGGGTAAACCTGGAAGACGTTCCACTAGTACGTGAATACCCAGATGTATTTCCAGAAGAGCTACCGGGTCTACCGCCAACTCGTCAACTTGAGTTCACAATAGACTTAGAACCCGACGCCGCACCTATTTCAAAAGCACCATACCGTATGGCGCCCAAAGAGCTGCAAGAACTGAAAATCCAATTGCAGGAGCTTCTACAGCTTGGGTTTATCCGCCCAAGTGTATCACCATGGGGAGCACCAATTCTGTTCGTGAAGAAGAAGGATGGATCGCTCAGAATGTGCATTGATTACAGATAGCTCAACAAGCTCACCATCAAGAATCGCTACCCTCTACCTAGGATTGATGACTTGTTCGATCAACTGAAGGGAGCATCGATGTTCTCAAAAATAGATCTACGATCAGGCTACCACCAGCTTAAGATTCGTGAGGATGACATCTCGAAAACTGCATTCCGAATAAGATATGGCCACTATGAATTTACAGTATATACCGATGCCTCAAAGTTAGGACTCGGTTGTGTACTGATGCAAAACCGAAGGGTTGTAGCATATACTTCGCGTCAGTTAAGGCCACACGAAATGAAATACCCCACACATGATCTAGAGTTAGCATTCGTCGTACACGCGCTAAAGATATGGAGGCACTATCTTTATGGTGCAAAGTGTGAAATTTTCACAGACCACAAGAGTCTGAAGTACTTTTTTTGAGCAAAAGGAACTCAACATGAGACAAAGGCGATGGTTAGAGTTGGTAAAAGATTATGACTGTACCATTAATTATCACCCAGGGAAGGCAAATGTGGTAGCTGATGCATTGAGCCGAAAGATAACAGCAAGCCTAAGGAGTACCCTTACTAAGGAACCAGAATTGACTCGAGAATTTGAGAAACTTAGGCTTGAGGTAGTAGTACCCCCAGAAACAATCCAAGAACGCATAGCAGCCTTGATTGTGAGATCAGACCTTCGGGAAAGAATCATCTCTGCCCAACGCCAGAGTGAGGCCTTAGAAAAGAAACGTTTAGCTAGCAGAATGGGAGGACCCCGAGAATTTAGGGAAGAAGCAGACAACGGCCTAACCTTCAAAGGAAGATTGTGCGTACCCGACGACCCAATGCTTAAGGAGGAGATCCTCACAGAAGCGCACTCCACACCATATGCCGCTCACCCCGGCAGCACCAAGATGTATCAAGATTTGAGGCAAAGTTTCTGGTGGGAAGGTATGAAGAAAGACGTAGCTTCCCACGTAGCAAAGTGCCTGGTGTGCCAACAAGTGAAGGCCCTACATCAGCTCCCAGGTGGGACTCTACAACCGCTAGAAATCCCAGAATGGAAATGGGAGCACATCACAATGGATTTCGTAGTAGGGCTACCCAGGTCAAAATCAGGAAACACGGCGATTTGGGTCATCGTCGACCGACTAACCAAGTCAGCTCACTTCTTACCAGTCCAGATGACTTGGAACCTCGAAAGGCTCACCAAGGTTTATGTTAAAGAAATAGTTCGCCTTCATGGTGTGCCCAGTACAATAATATCCGATCGAGACCCAAGATTTACATCGCGATTTTGGACAAGTCTCCAGAATGCCTTAGGAACTAAACTTCATTTGAGTACAGTGTACCATCCCCAGACTGATTGACAATCTGAGCGAACTATCCAAGTGCTCGAAGACATGCTTAGGAGAGTTACACTCGATCAAGGGGAGCAATGGGAGAAACTCTTACCACTTGTGGAATTCGCCTACAACAACAGTTATCAGACCACCATCGGGATGGCACCATACGAAGCATTGTATGGACGTAAGTGTCAATCTCCACTGTATTGGGACGAGGTAGGTGAGAAAAAGGTGTTAGGACCAGTAATGGTCCAAGAAATGATAGATATCGTGGCACAGATTCGCAAGCGAATCAAAGAAGCTCAAGACAGACAAAAGTCCTACGCAGACAAGCGAAGAAGAGAACTAGCCTTTGAAGTAGGTGACAAGGTCTTCCTCAAAGTATCACCAATGAAAGGGATAGTGCGTTTCTGCAAGCGAGGAAAACTACGACCCCGTTTCATCGGGCCGTTTGAGATACTGGAAAGGATAGGTCAGAACGCCTATAAGCTAGCACTACCTCCAAGTCTAGTGGGAGTGCACGATATTTTCCACGTATCACAGCTTAGGAAATATGTGTACGATCCCAAACACGTGATAACATATGATGATCTAACATTCGAGCCAGATCTTAGTTATGTGGAGAAACCAGTATGCATCACTGATAGGAAGATACAAGTTCTTAGAAACAAAGAGATCCCAATGGTGAAAGTGATGTGGAATCGCCATGGGCAAAAAGAGGCAACTTGGGAGCTGGAGTCTAACATGAACCAACAGTACCCCGAATTGCCATACCAAGGTACAAATTTCGAGGACGAAATTTCCATAAGGAGGGTAGGTTGTAATACCCCGGATTTTCGATCCTAGGTTTCACATGATCCTATTGATATTATTAAGATATGATAGATCCCTAATTCCCGGATAAAAAGAATAATTATCCCAGCAATGATTTAATGAGTCTTGATGCCAGGTTTTCTCTTAAGAAAGACGGTAAATAAGAAGATGATTATTTTATTTTTCCGTGTGTTGTTGATTTCAATAAATATATATATTTATTTTCATTTCAAAGTATGAAAAGCAAAGTGCATATTTATTTCGAATACGCGTTTGTTTTAGTTCGGGTTTGAACGATTACGGGCCCGTATAGAGGGCCAAAGGTGGGCCGATTCTTAGAGAGCCTTGGGCCGATTTTAAGGCCCTATTTTAGAGCCCAAATGCAGCCCATTTCAGCCCCCAAAGCCCACTTACACATCAGCCACCCTTTCAAATTCAAAAGGGGACAAGGGTGATCATTACATGCATTGGGAACTACCAAAATGCATGGGAAGTGCAAGAGCCTCACAACCAATGCACCCATGCATTGGTGGCAGCCACCCTACCCTCCCCTAGGCCCCATTTTCGTGCTCCCCTCTCCCTAAAGCCAAGAGTTGGCTGATGCAACTTCCTCCATACTCTTTAACTCTCTCTACAAAGCCTAAAGTCCTCACTCCACATCCACCCCTCTCTATTTTCGTCCCTCCTTCCTTCCCCCACCCTCACAACTTTTCTCCCACCATTATCACACTCCATAGAAGCCCTTGAAGCCCCAAGAGAAGTATCAAAGCAAGGGAGAGCGTGGAAAAACTAGGGCGTAAAGTTAGAGTGAAGGTTGTGCTTCGAGGGTGAGTTTTTCTTTGATTTTCTCAACTGAAAAAGCTTTATGGCTATGGATTTTTACACATGTGTGTGATATATTATGTGAGGATATGATTTATGATTTTAGATGTTCATTTTGGTAGAGTTTATTGGGTGAAAAACCGTGCATGAGGTAAGGCAGCGAATCTGCCATAAGCACACTGCTCCGGCAGTGTTTTGCAAGGCGATTCCAGCCATCCAAACGGTCCCCAAAAATTCCCAAATTAATTGTGTATCGTGTTTAATATGTTTTCTATACTATGATAAAATTTCAGAATATTTGGAGCGCGTATGTTTTATTTATGAATTTGTTAACATCACTGCCTGTCTGGAATGCATTTCTGGTAAACAATCTTTGGGAGGCCATAAGTCAAGTTTCAATCGGTGAAAACCTTTGAAACTTGAATATGTCACTCTAGACTCCCGTATCTTTCTTTTGGTATCGTCCTCACCATTTTTGAGTAAGGAAAACAACCGGTATAAATTCTTGAAATCTAGTTCTTATTCTTTGTACCATCTAGTAGCTTTTACAAACCTACGAATTTGAGGTGGAAAAGGCCAACCTAAATCTTTGATTCTCAAGCCCATTTTGCTACTGAATATTCATTGACATGTTAGGAACTTGTTTGTTTATTTATAGAATTTTTGGTAAAGACTAAGGTGGTTTTTCTGATTTAAACTTTGAATCTGCCGAACTTGAACTCTTTTTGTGCACTGAACTTTGGATGTTAATATCTCCTAAACCTTGAATCTTCTTGGGGTAAATTCAACTGGAGAGTGTTACACTTTCTCCCTAGTTTTCGGATTGACCCTTGGAGTTCCTAGTGGCCTTTTGTAATGGGAGATATGAATTTTTAAAGAAGGCCCATTGACTTGGTTCTAATCTGGAAATCTGAAATTTCCAGATTTTTGCTTGTTAAGTACCCATCTTTGAATGGGCATATCTTGCTCGTTTGAACTCCGTTTCATTCGATTCAAATTGGAGAATGACCCTTGAAATGTCTAGTTTCCAGAATGTCCTTTGGATCCTCATTTAGAGATCCGAGGCAGAATTGGTGTCTGTTGCAAAACAGCCCCTTAAGAGCTAAAGTTGTTGAATTATTTTCTAAGTTTGAAAGTTGGTTTTAAAGGATGTTTCATGAAATATTATGTATATGTGCATGACAAGTTTGGGATATGTTTTGTGCAAAGTTTTCATGAAATTGAGTGAGTTAACCTAGATAAGGCATCAAGATAAGCTAACGTATGTAAAATGCATAATCCCTAGCTCGATTTTGCGTTGTAAGTCCGGGAATAGGTTGACCTAGAGATCCTAAGTAGACAATGGTTTTGGTTATCCATGATATGCTCTAAGAGTTAAGAACTCGTCTTGTAAGAATTGGTCCGCAGGACGGTGCCACAGCTTAAGATCACCTCTCTCTTTCACACCGAAGATCAGGTGGGTTATATTTGCAAAAGTATATTGGGTTAGTAAGCCCTCTCTTTTTATACAAGCAAATATGTTTTAAATTGTGAATGCATGCAAATATTTTGTTTGGTTGTTACAAAGAACAAACGGGGTTGTCCCCATAGAATAAACGGGGTCGTCCCCAAACGATCGGCTCTGTCCCCGACGGGGGCCAGGGTAGTGTACACCAGTAAGAAGTCTAAGTATGGGATTGATTCGGCCGGGTCTCCCATACTTAGCACCAAGAAAGGTAACACCAAACCAGAAAGGCGCGCAAAGGTTAAAGGAGCTACGGCTCACAAGTATTTCAGAATTTATAGTAATTGTTTTTCAAGTATTGCTATATTTTCTTACGGGCATGCATTTCACTAAGTATCACAGTTCTTTAAAACCAGTTTAAAGAAAATGGGGCATTAACTTCACTGAGTGCATTAGTACTCAGCCCAAAGTTTTAAATCATTTCAGGTTAACGGAGTCGGGCGCAGCGGGGGCTAGGTGGTGGTGGTGGTCTGGAGCTGTCGACAAGGTTTCTCAATGATATTTATTTCCCATAACCTCGATCACCAAACATTTTATTTTGTTGGTTATGCCCTGCGTGGCGATTATGAGCTTGTTTACTGCTTTCCCTAAACAACTGAACAATTGAGTTGCTCTTGGGCACTCAGACACCGTGATAACGAACTCTCTAAACTTGACCGGAGTCCTCATACTTCGTGTTAAGTTGGGTTTCCTTTGAGCAGAACGATTAAAGAATAGGTTCATTAATTCCGCTAATTAACCAAGTTTTTCTTTTACCAAAATAGTTAAGTTACTTACTGACGCCCGGGGACGAAGTACGGAGTGATCGCCGGTGCAAAGAGGCACGGACAAAGAGCGGCTCCGGTTAAGACTTCCAAGCGGAGGGGCGCAGGGATGAACCGGAACACACCCGAACGAGAGGGATTCCGAGAATATGCAGGTATGGGACTGCATATTCGAGGAGAGCTTAAAGGATTTGATTGGGCTACTCATATCAATAAGATGCATCTTCTTTTCTGGTGCCCACACGGAAGAAACTCCAAGGTTAAGCGTGCTTGGCTTGGAGCAATTCCGGGATGGGTGACCCCCTGGGAAGTTTCTCAGGGAGCGTGCGAGTGAGGACAAAACACGCTAGAAAAGACTCGTATTGGTCTGTGGGGACAGCCGTCAACTCTGGAGCCGGGCTGTTACAGGTGGTATCAGAGCCGAACCTCTCCCAGTACGGTGTGGTTCGGGGACGAACCAAGCGGAAGCTGGTGGGCCTGTGACGCCCGGGGACGAAGTACGGAGTGATCGCCGGTGCAAAGAGGCACGGACAAAGAGCGGCTCCGGTTAAGACTTCCAAGCGGAGGGGCGCAGGGATGAACCGGAACACACCCGAACGAGAGGGATTCCGAGAATATGCAGGTATGGGACTGCATATTCGAGGAGAGCTTAAAGGATTTGATTGGGCTACTCATATCAATAAGATGCATCTTCTTTTCTGGTGCCCACACGGAAGAAACTCCAAGGTTAAGCGTGCTTGGCTTGGAGCAATTCCGGGATGGGTGACCCCCTGGGAAGTTTCTCAGGGAGCGTGCGAGTGAGGACAAAACACGCTAGAAAAGACTCGTATTGGTCTGTGGGGACAGCCGTCAACTCTGGAGTCGGGCTGTTACATTTGACTCTACTGTTTTTTATATGAAACTAGACTCAAAGACCTTTCTTTTGGTATGAGTCTGGAGTTCAGGGGATGTCGGAGTCAGAACGTGTTAAATTTTGAAGTTGAGTCAGTGTGAAAACAGAACATGTTTTGATGATGTTTGATTGTGTTTTCTTATGTGCCTTATGAGATTGTGTTGCCTAAGTGTTTGAATGAGATTTGACGAGTCTTATATGAGAGATAAATCGAGACTTAGAACCATGATTTTCTTGAAACCTATCCTTGAGCTTAAGGATTTGAGATGAGTGAAGAGTCTATATAGAGTAGAATAAGGAAATAGAATATGAGATAGAGCATGAGTTAAGGCATGAGATTTTGCCAATGAGTTTCTAATCGAGATTCATTTTCTGACATGAACCTTCGATGATGACGATGATCCCTGAAGACACAAGCAGAGCAAGGGAGTAAGTACCTCCGCTTTGACGGAAGATTTTGAGTAAGGTCTTCAGGTGGGCAATATTTTTGAGTATAAATATATTATCCGAGCTTTCTAAAATGAATTGATGATATAATGAGCTGAGCAAATGATTTGAGTTAAATGATGTTTAAGAATTGTTTGACTTGCCAATTTTTTTTTTTGATGTTGAGCTTGTGTGTTACCCTCTACTGATGGGATGAGACGATTTCAGTCCTGCCACACGCGGGATTTTGTGCACAGAGGTGACTGTGAGCCGTCTCCGAGTCGGCCGGTCACGGTACTTGAGAGGGAGGCCTACTTCTCAGTACCTTTGATGATGATGAGTTGTAGATGTGGTACATGCATGTTGAGATCTTTGACAGCTGTCATTCGTTCACTTATGATGTCATGATTATGAAAACTGCATGCACAGATTCATTTGATACTAACTTATTTCTGTGTATTGCTGAGATGTGGCAAGCTTCAAACATATAGCTCCAAGAGCACCTTTCTTGTTTTTCGGCGTTTGCCCACTGAGTATTATGTACTCACGCCCTGCACGTATTTCTAAATGTGCAGGCTAAGCAAGGAGTGAGATTGGTCTGGTGCTGGTGGGGGATTCGTTAGATGACGTATTTACTTTATCGTATTTAAATTTTTATCGATAAAGTCTTGATGTGGAGTACTTTGAATACTAATCAAGTAATATACTCACGGTTATGTGTCTTCACACATATAATCGGTTCGCCTTTTGCTGCGATACTCTGCATATTATGTTTCCTTATGAAAAATAAGCTATACCTATTTTGTTTTTGTTCGTGAAATTCCTGATAAATAAAAAGTTATAACGACGTTGACGATTTTACCCTTGGGTTCAATTATGATGATTTTCCTTAGCATGCTTTGATGCGAGCTTCCGCTTGATGATCGACCTATTCTTCTTATCTTTTATTCTTTTAAAAATAGTCGTATCGATACTCGTACCCCACTATCACTAGTGTCGGGATTTCGGGCTGCGACAGGACTGGTGCTGGTGGGGATGGTTTCACCGATGAAGTTTTCCTTGATTGTTTTCCTTCGATGTTAGAGTCTTAAGGATGATGAGCTTTGTTTTCCTTCGGATGTTGATAAAACCTTAGTAAAATGTTACAATGTTTTTCTGGAATCAAGCAATATACTCACGGTTATGTGTCTCCATACATATAATCGGTTCGCCTTTTGCTGCGATACTCTGCATTTATGCTTCCTGATGAAAAATGAGCTATACCCATTTTATTTTTGTTCGGGAAATTCCTGATAATTAAAAAGTTATGATGATGTTGACGATTTTACCCTTGGGTTCATGTGTGATGATTTTCTTAACACCTTTGATGCGAGCTTCCGCTTGATGTTTGACTTATACGTCTTATCTTCTATTCTTTTAAAAATAGTCGTATCGATACTCGTACCCCGCTATTACTAGCATTGGGAAACGGGCTGCGACAGAGTGGTATCATAGCAGGTCATCTGCTCTGAGTTAATTGCTTGATTGAGTACTAGTCTAATTTGAGTTCTTAGACTAGTTTGAGAGAGAGTCTTTGTGAAACGAAACCCCAGCACCCCATCTCCTCCGGCTTAACGAGGTAAGAGGTTGATGTTGCTTCTTATCGCTTTTCTGATGAGAACTGAGTTTGATGCACTAATGAGTTGTGTATTGTTTTGATGACGAAATCGTTTGATGATGATGAATTCTGATATGAGGAAGTTGATGTGGAAGATGAGGAGAGATGTTGAGGCTAGTGTAGCCAATGCCCCACCGTACCAAACAAGGATGAGATGCCGAGTTACATTGAGACAACGATGCAACGATGGTCCAGGGAGTATGTCCCGGACGAGGATGACACCTTGGGTGAACTTCTGGCACACTATCACCAACGATGGAGGAGGGCTATTTTCCCTATGGGATTGACGGTGTGGAGGCCATTACGTTTTTGATTCCACAACTGCCACCCAAGTGGCAGGACGGGCGGCTTCGCTGGTTCCGCAACATACCTTGAAGACTGAATTCAGGCGTTCGTGAGCATCAATTTTTGTGGCTTCATCGCGACTTCGAGCCACCTTCATCGCTGTATGGAGAGCCTAAGGGACCAGCCCAAGGAAGGGAGTTAGCTGTTATGCCCCCACTTTCCGAGGAGCCGTTTACGATTGCACCTCTACCCCCAGTTGTTTCTATAGACTGAACAACGAGTGCGAGAGTCAGAGCCGAGTGAGGATTTGGAGGATGATAATGCGACGAGCAGGATTTCAGGAGACGATGACTGGCGACCACGTGTATCTAGTAGACGCGTACATATGTGAAGATGTATAGTTGATATTTATATATCTATAGGCACTTAGTACCTATGATGCTAGTATAGTTAGAGCATCATTTTGGGTTAGAGCCTTGGTACATAAGACCTTGAGAGAGAGGTAATTTTCTCTTTCATAGAGAGATGACGTTGATGACTAGAGAGTTTGGTGTCACATTAGAGTTTTGAGATTGATGATTTGATGCATGATGTTAGATGAACGATAGAAATGACGAGAACCATGAGAATTCTATAGGAGAAATATAGTTGAGATATAGAGAACTGAGATGAGAATTTTGTATGATGATGTAGATGTTTGAGGATAAATGAGAAATAGAGACTGACGAGAAATTCCGAATGATGACGAACGAGAACTAGAGGGGACGAGAATTTTGAGATCACTTATGAGGTATAGAAGCAAAGTGAGAAAGAAAAGGATTAGTATTTTATTTTGACGAATGACTAGTTCGAAGTCGATAGTTATATAATCCTTTTCCTTTATAGTATGTCTCCGAGAAGAAGAGGGAACGAAAGATATATAAACCAAGAAGAAGATGAAGAAGAGAAGCAGAGAGAGAGATAGTTGAGATAATGCGATAAGAATTAGAATTTTCATCGCGATTTAGAGATACGACCCTAATAGGGCGAACGTAGTATGGAGATCTCATGGAATGCATAGATACTTTGGACCAATTGTACTTCGTAATAGAGGTACTTTTACCGGGACTGCGTTTATCATCGCTAGAGTAATCATGAGAATGGACTTAATGAGTCGCTATCCCGCTTGGTCGTATATAAACTTTTCTGCATCCATTTGAACTCCTATATGAGATGAACTACTTGCCATTGAGAAATGTTTCCAGATCCACTGTGTTTGAGCCTGAGCCGATTGTGTTGGAAAAACCTTACCCCTTGCTTTAGCAGTGGACAATTTATTCACTTCTCCACTTAGTGGATTGTTTCTACTTCCAGTATTGATTTACTCCCATCATATTATATCTCAGTTTTGATCCTAGTTTCTGTTTTAGCTTTTGATCTTCCTTTGATTGTAACTTCTTCATTATCCTTGAGATAGTACTGGCCATTATGGAATCATTCCATTACTCGAGCTCGTCTTGTTCAAGATCAGACATTTTATTCATCACATCCTAGTCCCTACCACATCCGACAAGAGATAAGAATGTCTAGGTAACTAGGATGGCATGATAAGAAGAGAATTTTTGGAAGAAAACACGAGTTACGGGAGTAGACGTAGAATGTTTTATTACAGGACGAGCACAACAGTTTGATTATGGATTTTCTTATATTAGCCAAGTACGTAGAAAGCTAATCATTTCGAGGATGAGAAGAAGTGATGCTAAGCCAGAATAGGCAATAGCAGATTCAAGGAGATCGAGATGACAGATTAGAACAGATGACGTTTTTCACGATAGCAGACTGAGATGACGACTAGTATGGGAGTAGCAACGACGAAGTATTACGGGATGTTTTATTTCCGTTATGCCCCACTTTGGGTACAAGTTCTCGAAAGAGAAAATTTTCTTACATACCTATACGATGATGATCAGAGAGTCTCTATGCTTGAGTAGAGTTTTGAGCTGATGTTACGATGATAGACATGAAATATGTCTTTGACGTTAAGTTATGAGAATAGTAAGATGTTGAGTAAAAGTCTTATGACTTTCGAATTATGAGAATTTGTTCTAAGGTTGATACATGTCCCCTTAGACTTTGCTGAGAAAGAGAAACGGATTGAAGAAAGAAATAGAATTGATGATATGAGATGAGGCAATAAAACCGTAGCTGATTACGAACGTCAGTTTCACGACTTGGTTCGGTATGCCACATATCAAGAAGAGATGAACGAGAAGATGTTAGAATTGTTTAGAGCAGGTTTGAGATAAGAGGTACGAGACGATTTAACGAGTTAGAGTGCGATTATGTGCACTGAAGCACTAAAAAGAGCATTGAATATAGAACTGGCAATGCAGCCAGAGAACGCGATTTGAGCTTCAGCACCCCAAACGAGTTAGAGCACTCAAATGTGCAATCTATCTTTTCTGGACGAGGGCAAGAAGGGAAGAGAAAATGAGACGACCGAAGTCAAGGCCCTAAGAAGCCGTGGCAGAGTCAGAATGTGCCACCGCAATATCCGAACTGAGAAAAATAGCCTGAGGTTGGCCCAACTGCCCCAGTAGCAGTAAACCTTTAAGAATCGCGAGGGATGTCGCCTTGACGAAGAGCAATAAGCTACGTTTGAAATAATGTAAGATGGAACAGAACAGCGGTTACACCTGCAGAGGGGTCGGGCACTACTCGAGCTAGTGTCCGAATCGTCAGCAAAGTGGAAGCGGAGGACAACCGAATCAGTTCGGCCACAACATAAAGCAAGGAAGGGAATCCTAACGCTACCTCCACCACAGCGACAACAGCCAGCCTTTCGACCACGTCAGTCAAGAAGGCAACCGCCAGTCCCGCAGGCGAATCAACCGCATCAACAGAGACTGTTCGCGCTTGAGCAGAAAGCACCAGATAAGAATTGAGGAAAATTTCCAGAGATAGACGGATTGAAAGATGTGCCCATTGTATTTTGTTCGATGCCGAACGAAGAGCCTGTTCCACAACCTCTAAAGAGTAATCACACCCACAGGCTAAACCACTACGGTTTCATCCGTGTGCCCTAATTTAGAATTTGAGTTGAGACCGATTAAGCTCGAGGTGAGAAGCTTGAGATTGATGCCTATATGGCACTTGGATATAAATTTTGGAATGGACTGGTTAGAGAAAAACCATGTGAAGATGCAATGAAAGAAGAAGCTGATTATCTCGGCACTGCAAGCAAGAAAGTTCTTGCAGAGAAATGATACAACCGTGTACGTTGTATATTTGAGCCAGAGAGACAAATCCAAAGCAGAGGTTGATGATGCCAGTCGGGCGAGAGTGTAAAAATGTTTTCCCCAAGACTTTATCGGGATTACTCCAAACCGACAGTTTGGGTTACGATTGATGTAGAGCCTGGCGCATCACCAACGTCAAAAGCGCCATACAGAATGGCCCCACAGAGTTGCAAGAGTTAAAGCTGCAACTACAAGAACTTCTAGAGATGGGTTTCTTATGACCTAGTGTTTCCCCGTAGGGAAGCACCAGTTCTTTTGTTAAAGAGGAGGATGGAAGCTTGAGGTTGTATACCGATTTTCGAGAGTTGAATGAAGTGATGATAAAGAATAAGTATCCGTTACCCCGGATCGATGATATGTTTGATCAACTACGAAGAGCGAGTACTCTTTCAAATTTTGGATTGAGAATGAGGTACCATCAGCTGAAGATACGATCGGAAGATATTCCGAAGACGACTTTCCGTACGAAATATAGAAGCTATGAGTTTTAGTAATGCCTTTTAGATTGATGGATGTCCTGACCGTATTCATGGACCTCATGAATCGCGTTTTTCACGAATATTTAGGCAAGTTCGTGTTAGTCTTTATGGACGATATCCTGATTTTACTCGAAGAGTAAACGAGAACACGAAGACTATCTGATGATCGTGTTAGAGAGACTGTGAGTTGAGAAGTGTTATGCGAAGTTTAGCAAATGCGAGTTCTGGCTTAAAGAAATCAATTTTCTTAGCCATTTTGTTTTTACAAGAGGATTTGAAGTGGACCTAGTGAACGTCCAAGCGATACAGGAGTGGAGATTGCCAACTACACTGCACGAGATTCTCAGTTTTCTGGGATTAGCAGAGTATTATCGATGTTTTATGGAGGGCTTTTCGAAAAATCGCTAAGCCATTGATGCACCTACTAAAGAAAGAAGTCAAGTTCGTCAAACGGACGAATGTAACGAGGTTTTCAAGAGCTAAAGAAGAGACTTCGTATGCAAATTGTAACGAGGGAAAAGATATCTGATCTTTCGATAGTTTGTAGCCGAGCTCTGCTCTGCACTGACGACAGAACTGAAAGCATTCCTCTGCACTGGAGCCGATTCCTCTGCTCTGATGAGGAACAAATGTTACAGATAGAGAAGTCAAAGCAAGTGGATACCGCATGAGATAATTATCTAATGCATGATTTAGAATTAGCAGCCGTAGTGCATGCTTTGAGATCTGGAAGACACCTACGGAGTACGATGTGAGAAGTATACCGAACATGAAAGTCTCAAATTTTTCTTTGAGCAACAAAGAAGACGACTAGAGTTAGTGAAGGATTACGATTGTGAAATGAATCATCACCCTGGAGAGGCTAACGTTGTAGATGACGCGCTAAGCAGAGAGAACCAAGGAGAATTGGGATTTTTCCTTACTCAGGAAGTGAGCCTAATCAAGAAATTCGGGAAGATGAATTTGGAGGAAGAAATACCCCACAAATGACAGAAATAGTAATTTCTGCACTGAGCCGTACTCCAGACTTACGACTGAGAAGCTCTGCTCTGCCAAGAGAGTTATGTGTTGAACGGTCTTGTTTTGGACAAAGCTGGCACCGATTCCTCTGATCTGACAGAGAAATCACGATTCATCTGCTCTGGCAGAGAAGGATGAGAAGATGGAAAAGTGGCGAATGTAGATTCGAACCGAGAGAGTAGAGAATTATCAAGAGGCGGCAGATGATGCCGTTTTGTTTAAGGGAAAAGGCTGAAGGAGCCTGATAAGAAAACTGAAGAGTCAAATCACGAGCGAACCCGTACTTTTATGAGTAGTGGTAGTATCAAAATACTACAGAGAGTACTACGGTACTGAGATATGAGATTGTAATTGAGATGAGATGGAGTTATGATGATAAATAGAGATATTGAGCATTTGAGTTACACTTTTAATAGGATGAGAGCGCTGAGATGTATACATAAGTTTTGACGAGATGAGAGATCTGCGCCAGAGCGGAAGCCATTCCTCTGGCGATTCACTTCGCTGCTCTGGCATTCGATTCCTCTGGATTCTTGAATTCGCTGCTCTGACTAGCGATTCCTCTGCTCTGGCAGGGAGATCACCACTTTTCCGCTGACAACTGCGGACAGAACTCGAGAGAAGACTGCTGAAGTATTATGAATGAAGATGATGTAAGTACAAAGCGTTATGACATCGATTAGCAAAAATCGAGAGAGGAAATCCGATAGTTGAATAATCACCGATAGATTCTTTGGACGTTAGAAATGATGTTTATGTTTATGTAAGTTTTCCCTATTTCAGGGAACGAGTTATTTTCGAGTTAAGGAAAGACTCAAACCGAGGTATATAAGACCTTATGATGTATTAGGAGAAGTAGGCCAAGTAGCCTATAAACTAGCGTTGCCGCCGAGCTTCGCGAACGTCCAAGACGTTTTCCATGTTTCTCAACTGAGAAAGTATGTGTTTGATCCAAAACACATCATCCTTTAAAAAGAAGTGTCCTTGGTACCAGTTTTGAGCTACGAAGAGAGAGACTTGATGCTATACTGGACCGGAAGATTTAGAAATTGAGGAACAAGTCAATTCATTTGGTAAAAATCCAATGAAGACATCACGGTCGGAATGAGAGTCAACATTCAAAATGAAGACTTGGGAATTTGAAGAGAAGATGGTGGTGAGCAGATGTTTAAAGCAGCAGTTACGAAGTAACTGCAAAGCACAAAATTCTAGATGGCTAAAAAGCGAAGCGTGGAAGCGTAGAAGAGCTTGAAAATCACCCTTGATGGGTTACTTGAAATCTGCGGGAGAGTATTTTCCCAGAGCTCGAAGAGAAGATGAAAGAGAAGTACCCAGAGCTTTATCCCGACGATGAATAACTCAAATTTCGGGACGAAATTTCTTTTAAGGGGGGTAGGATGTAACACTCCGTACTTTTCCTTATGTTGAGAGATAGTGTTTTAACGCTATTGAGAATACTGAGATGTCGAGATGTGAAGATTATGAGTTATGAGTGGTCAAAACCAATGATGGAGTTAGAATGATGAGATTTGAGAAACGAGTTGAGTTAGAGATGCTGATTGAATTGAGATGAAAGACGAGAGATAGAGTCGAGGTAGTGATTGAGAATCACTATAAAAGAGTATTAAACTAGAGTGACGATTAGAGTGATGATAAGTGATGATCTGTGAATGTGATAACTCTGTGAGTTATTTGTTTGACGGTATGTGATTTATTTACGTGTGTACTTATTTTTGAGTCAGTGTGATTTTCGAAAATTAGCATACATGATTTTTTTAAAATACCGCCGCACACATTCCTTCACTCACCACCGATTTATTTTATTCTCTTATTCCCACATGGGGATAATTGGCGATGAGACTTGCTGCTAAGGGGGAGACAAGGCACTATTCAAGCATTTAATGCTTCTTATCTTAAGGGAATAAGAATCTTGTTAAAACCAAAGAGTTTCTCTCTCTCTCTGTTATTCTCATAATTTTCGGCACACTAAATTTCTTCTCTCCCCCTCATGCCATTTCTTCTCTTCTCCATGGGAGACCAAGCTCGAGTTTACACAGACGTAACCATAGTGAAATCCTCCACTAAATCTAGTCCCTAAACACTTACTACTCATGAATCAAGAAGTTCAGTGGAGTTTGATGCTTGAAGAATAGAGAGAAGATTCCCTTTTTGTCGAAACTACCTGAGTAAGTGTATGAATCCTTTGGGATCTACACTTCATTATGTGATATATGTGTATAGAAGGATGATTGAAGCATGACAAACTCCCCCTCCACCATTTTCTTTACTTTCGAAAATTAGGGTTCATGCCCTTTAAAAACCTTTCTGGTTCTTTTCTAAAAATGGGGTGAGAAATATGTTTTATGTGATGATTTGAAGTGATTAAGGTGTATTTTGCAAAACTGAGTCTTGAGATATGAGTTTTTGAAAAACCAGTTTGATGTAAGAGTTTGGGAAAAATCTGAGGTTATGTCTTGAATGACGATTTGATGATGAGCATAAATATATGAAAAGATTAACGTGATGTTGATGAATTAGTGTTTTAAATGAGTTTTTGAGTTGGTCATGATGTAGAGTGTGAGTATTTTTGATGTTTGAGAATGTTTGATGAATTCTGGGAACGAAAAAGTTGATGAGTTTTTCGAGTTGCTCTTGATTGCGTCGTTCTGTTTTGAGACTTGCTCTACTCAGCCGAGAATTCGTTTCCCCACTGGCATGCCAGAGAAATCGTTTCCCCGCGGGCATGCCAGAGAGTTCATTTCCCCGCTGCCCTGCCAGCGAGTTCATTCATCTGAAATCGATTCCTCTGACGATCGATTCCTCTGACGATCGATTCCTCTGAGTTCGATTCCTCTGACGATCGATTCCTCTGATGTCTGATTCCTCTGACGACGAATCCTCTGACGATCGAGTCCTCTGATGATTGATTCCTCTGACGTTCACCATTCCTCTGGCGACAGAGAGTTCATGATTTCGCTGCCTTGGCAAGTTGATTCCTCTGCCCTGGCGAGTATTTTCCGCAGTACTGCCAAGCTGCTCCGCTCCGTTCTGCTGAGCTTTTCCACCTTGACCACCGAGCATTTCTCTGCTCTGGTCTCCGAGTCAAACTTATGATTGATTGTTTATGATATGTTTATATGTGAAGTTGCATGCTTATGTGATTGTGCATGCCGATGTGCTTTTTTTGCCTTGAGTATGGTCCGAGTTGAGAGTTAAGTCGAGAGTAAGACGTGAGAATCCTTAGAAGTCGAGTATGCCTAGGGATTTAGTTTTACTGAGTAAATAGACGTTGAGTGAGAAGTTATTGTTGAGACGAGATTGGATTTCAGTATTGAGTACTAACTAAGGTTGTTTTATCACATGAACCTTCGTGATGATGTTTATGATTTATGAAGACCCGAGCAAGACGAAGAAGTAAGTCCCCTGTTCCTATCCGAGCTTAAGCGAAGGATTCCAGGTGGACATTATTTTGAGTATTCAGTTTAAGAGCTTTTCTAAACTGTTTAAATGATGATGAGATTATAAGATGTTTTGAGATAAATGATGTTTATGAACTGTTTGACTTGCCAAAATTTTGATGTTAAGTTTGTATGTCACCCTCTATTGATGAGACGAATTCGGTCCTGCCACAAGCGGGATTTTGTGCACAGATGTGACTGTTAGCCGTCTTCGGGTCGGCCAGTCACGGTACTTGAGAGGGAGACCTACTTCTCAGTATCGATAATAATGATGATGTTGTAGACGTGGTACATACATGACGAATATTTTTGACTGCAGTCATTTCTTTATGATGTTATGATGTTTGAAACTGCATGCACAAATTTCATTGATGATAAACTTATTTCTGTGTATTGCTGATGATATGGCAAGCTTCAAACATATAGCTTTAAGAGCGCCTTTGATGTTTTCCGGCGTTTGCCCACTGAGTATTATTACTCACGCTCTGCATATATTTCTAAATGTGCAGGCTAAGCAACGGAGTGAGATTGGACTGGTGCTGGTGGGGATGGTTTCACCGATGAAGTTTTCCTTGATTGTTTTCCTTCGATGTTAGAGTCTTAAGGATGATGAGCTTTGTTTTCCTTCGGATGTTGATAAAACCTTAGTAAAATGTTACAATGTTTTTCTGGAATCAAGCAATATACTCACGGTTATGTGTCTCCATACATATAATCGGTTCGCCTTTTGCTGCGATACTCTGCATTTTATGCTTCCTGATGAAAAATGAGCTATACCCGTTTTATTTTTGTTCGGGAAATTCCTGATAATTAAAAAGTTATGACGATGTTGACGATTTTACCCTTGGGTTCATGTGTGATGATTTTCTTAACACCTTTGATGCGAGCTTCCGCTTGATGTTTGACTTATACGTCTTATCTTCTATTCTTTTAAAAATAGTCGTATCGATACTCGTACCCCACTATTACTAGCATTGGGAAATGGGCTGCGACACTAAGATACCTTCCTTCAAGGTATTTGTTTGAGTATCACTTCTTTCTGAGAGTTTAACTTTTAACCTCATGTTGATCTTCAGATGCACATCTTATACCAGTTGAATTGCCAGAGATAAAATTGTTGACCGACAGGTAAAGAAATCTTTTAACTTAGCTGTTAGATGTACTTAGCATATTCTCTGGTTATATTTGTATTGAGATAGTGCTATTCGCTGGAACTGTTGTTATACGGTATTGTTATCCAGATCACACTTTTTTTTGGAGCATATGGATTCCAAACTGTCGACCCATTTATGTATATTCTCCTTTCAAACCATGCAATAGTTCTGGGAGTAAAATGAGATTAGACCCAAGTATACATAATTTAATTACAAAACTTAATCAAAGTTTGAACTTGAATTATTCTAAAGGCTCTTGAACTGTAGATCTGAGCTAACCTGGTCCACTTTATTACCAGAGAATTATAAATGGTTTATATTGGAATTTGTTGATATTGTTGTTGTAAACTATGTTGCTAATAGCTTTAAATCTGTTGTTTATCTTGGACAAATTGTGTTTGTGCACCACTGAGAACAATAAGATATTGCCAAGTGCGTAAACTTAAATTGATTTGTCCCACTACGTGTTAAATTTTTTTAATGCCTAGTTAGCAACTTTTCGACTAGCATAGATCAATCCTCTGGGCATATCTGAACCTGCAGGTTACTGAAAAGACAGCTCTTCTTCGTCCTATAGAATTGAAACGAGTCCCACTGTCTCTGGAAGGTAGTGCCTTCAGAAGAAAGTTTCTGGACACAGATGAACTTATGGGCTACTGCAGTTGGTTTGCTGTAAGAACTATTGCCTTCATCATCATTGTTCACTTTCAATTTGATTTTGCAAATGCATCGTCATTGGTCTGCTGTCCATGATTTTATGTGAACATTGAATCTGGATCCTTAAGTTTCTTCTACTTTTTATTCTTATACTAAAAGACATTAATCTACTTGTATTTGCAGTGAGACAACTCAAAATCAGATCTACATTGCTTTATATTTGGGAAACTGCTATGTAGATTCATACTCGTCAGTTGCAAATTCTGTTTATATCAGCATTTCTTTTGAGGTTTCAATCATCTGTCCTTTGCTGTTATAATGATAATATGAAACTGCATTCCTCTATAAAATCATGATTCTTGAAATATCCTTGGACAGTAAGTTATCAGTGCTGTACCCATTGCCTCACCATGTATATTTTTACTTATTTTTAGGTCAGATGCGGTCAAGAGATTGTGGATAAGTTGGTTTCTGTGTTGCTAATGCTCTGTTCTCTTTGTAAATCCATGATCTTTGTTTAGTCTAGAAAACTATTGCCAAGATATATCTTCCAGAGCATTAAAACTACTTTTCCCTGTTCTTTCATGTTTTCTCATTTAACATTTGACAAACAATGTATGGTAGCTGTATATTTATTACAGTAGAACCAAACTACATGATATGTTCTAAAAGTGTATATTAAAGTTGAATTTGATCTTGAACCTAACAATGCAGTGTTGCTTTTATTCCGGTGACAGTATAGCTACATTTTCTTAATTCCATCACATGAGTATTTGACAAGTGGCGTATATGTTTGTATGTTATCAAGGGATGTTACTTTCAGAAAGGGAGGAAGATCAAGATGGAGATGAGCGCGAAGAAAGCCTTTGAGAGGTCGATGAGGACTTTGTCGGAGTGGATAAGCCAGGAAGTTAATCGAAATATGTAATGATCTTAGATACTTGATACTTGGTTCATTCGGATGATAATGTACGAATATTTTGGATAATATATAATATTGTCATTGTTGATTTTATCATTTTGTTGTTTTAAAGTTATATATTTATTTCTTGATATAAATAACATAAAAATTGAGAAAAAAAATATTAAATATTAAAGATAACGGTTAAAATCGTTGTAAAAGGTACAAAAAACCGTTATCTATGTCTTACAAAGATAACGGTTTAAACCGTTATAAAAAGTATAAAAATCTGTTAACTATAATATGGAAAAAAAATATTATATAATACATAACGGATAAATTCTAATACATAACAGTGGAAAACCGTTATCTTTATAAGAAAAAGATAACGGTTTAAACCGTTATAAAAAGTATATAAACTGTTAACTATAATATGAAAAAAAAATATATTATAGAATACATAATGGATAAATTATAATACATAACAGTAGAAAACCGTTATCTTTGTAAGAAAAAGATAACGGTTTAAACCGTTATAAAAAGTATAAAAACTGTTAACTATAATATGAAAAAAAAATATATTATAGAATACATAACGGATAAATTATAATACATAACAGTAGAAAACCGTTATGTATAATCAATATAGATAACGATTTCATAACCGTGATGTATGTGCGGTTGTATTGTTATCTTTTCCCTTCATAGATAACAGTTTTAAAACCGTTGTGTATGACGTATAGAATAGATAACACCACTATACACAACGGTTTTTTTGCTCATAGATAACGGAAAAAATCCGTTATCTATGAGCGTTTTTCTAGTAGTGGTGACCGGGTCTTCCGAAATAACCCCATCAATACTCAGCTGCTTGATATTCTGTTTGGAGCGACGCCATTTAACCATAGCATGGAAGAAGCGGGTGTTTCTATCTCCATCAGAAAACCAAGAAACCCGACTTTGCTGCCGCAAGTGTTCGGATTTGCGAAGAAGGACAGAACCAATGCGAGCTTGCAAATTTACTTCCTGATCAAACAGGTCATCCGTGTACCCCTGCTCGTCAATACTCTCTTGGAGAGAGCTCAAATCTTGTTGAAGCTCGGCAAGAGCAACATTGTAGTTCCCAAAGGTGTCCCTATTCCAAGTCTTGAGGATCGGCCAAAGGCGTTTCAGCTTTTTCATCACCCTGACCATCGGGCAGAGACAGTCCAGCAGCAAAGTCCAGGAAGCCCGAACCTGATCAAGAAAACCCTCATGATTACACCACATATTCAGAAAACGAAAACGACGTCCCGTCGGGGTAGTGGCAGAGTCCAGACATCTTGAAAGAATGGGGGAATGATCAGAGCCTAGTCGAGGAAGCACCAGAGAAGACGCCGAGTACCAGAGATCAGCGAAGGCTTGAGAGAAAAGAGCCCTGTCAAGAACCGACTTAGTCGGGGAAGGAAACCTTCGCCGATCAGTCCAAGTGAAGAAAGGCCCAGAGGACTCCGGCTGGATAAGATCATGGTCATCAATGAAGGCGCGGAACTCAGCACAGGGAGTAGATGCCGGAACAGTAGTAACCCGCTCTTTTATCAGTATTCTTAATTACAGTATTGTGTGTTTAATTACCTATCTGCCAGTAATTGAAGTTTTATGTTTTCTATTATGTTTCTGAATTTATGAATCTCGGTGACAAAGTCACTTAGCTAACAGTATGCTTTATTTATTTTCGCGCGTTTAAGACCGCGATGAGAATCTTTGAGTTGATGAATGATTAATCCGAGTTATAACCAACTTAGCTAAGTTGTGTTATTTATCAAGATGGAGGTTACTGTCACATTGCTACTTAAGTCGTGAATTAATTTCGAATTTGAGGATAATTAAATCTACGGATTTAATTTGAGTATTAGAATAACGAACGCATTAAATCCACGGATTTAATTTAGCTTTATCGTTTAGCAAAAACGAAACCCGTTTCTCTATTTCGGAGAACCAACACTGAGAGGTTTTTATTTAGATCGTTCACTTAAGTCACATCACACCACTCTACACCTCTCTACCTCTCTACTTCGGCTACACCTAGGATTAGAAAGGAAAGAAGGAGGATGAGGTGGGCAACGGCCACGGCAGCAGCCCCCATTGGGCGAGCAGCCGAAGGGCCGCACGCCACCTCCACGCCAGAGCAGTAGCAGCCATGGCAGCAGCCTTGGGCTGGGCAGCCGAAGGGCCTCGCCCTTCCACACGCCAGCGCTGCCCAACCACAGCCGAGTAGACTAGGCTGTCCTTGCAGCCCTACACAGCAGCAGCGCCCCCTCAACTTCCACGCCAACGCTGCCCAACCAGCCAAGACCACGCCAGCTGCAGCTCCTCCCATTGGGCAGCAGCCGAAGAGCCACACTCCACCTCCACAGCACGGCAGCAACAGCAGCAGCAGAGCAGCAGCAGCTCCTCCATTGGGCGAGCAGCTGAAACGTCTCCCCCACTCCACGCAAGCCCTCCCCCTTAGGCACTCAAGTGCATCAGCCGAGCCTATTTAAACTCCCCTTCATTCCTTTGTGCCACCCCTTCTCCCTTCGGCACTCTGAAAATCCAGCAGCAACAGCAAGAGCTCCATTCCTCTCTCTCGACGCCTTCCACGGAGAAGATTAGACCGAAGCCCTTGCTGCACTTTCAAGTTTGAACCTCGACGATCGAAGAAGCGAGGATCCATCGTGCTTGTCCGAACAAAGCGCGCAACAACAAGGTAACTCTCGACCTCTAATGCTACTCTTTTCAGCATGAAAAACACGAACACTAGAAGCATGTTAGGTCACTTATCCGGTAGAACCCACGGCTTGAACTTTGATTAAACAACGAGAACTTTAGGCTTTAAACGTAGATGAACTTGAACAAGCACAGCATGCTCACATAGGAATAGATTAGGGCCGACGTACGAGTGAGAATCGAGGCAAGAAAGGACGAAGAACCCTAGTTTTGGAAACTGGAAACCCTCGTCGTTCTGCCCAGAAAATGCCAGAGCAGAGTAGAAAATGCCAGAGCAGAGTTGGAAATGCCAGAGCAGAACTGGAAATGCCAGAGCAGAGTAGAAAATGCCAGAGCAGAGTTGGAAATGCCAGAGCAGAACTGGAAATGCCCGAGCAGAGCTAGAAAATGCCAGAGCAGAGCTGAAATTTCCAGAGCAGAGCTGGAAACACCAGAGCTGACTTCAACCGTCAGAACTAACTCGCCAGAGCTGACTTTAGAAGCCAGAGCTGACGTTCAGAGCTAAGTCACCAGAGCTGACTTTCGGAGGCCAGAGCTGACCAAAAGGCCAGAGCTGACTTTCCAGAGGCCAGAGCTGACTTTCCAGAGCTAAATCCGCCAGAGCTGACCAAAAGGCCAGAGCTGACTTTCAGAGGCCAGAGCTGACTTCCAGAGCTAAATTCGCCAAAGCTGACCAAAAGGCCAGAGCTGACTTTCAGAGGCCAGAGCTGACTTTCCAGAGCTAAATTCACCAGAGCAGACCCAAAGGCCAGAGCTGACTTTCCAGAGCTAAAATCGCCAGAACTGACCAAACAGCCAGAGCTGACTTTCCAGAGAAGAGAACAATGAGGCAGAGCAGACGTGAGATAGAGAGAGAAAGAACTTAGGGTGTTTTGAGTTTCATTTCTTTTCCTTTACTCACGAAGGGAGTTTATTATTAAATTAGCAAATTAGAACACCCTTAAGAGAGCAAATCAATATAGTAATTACTAGATCTCACGAGACGAAACCTAGATGGTTTAATTGCTTTAATAACAAGGACTAGAGATAAGATTTCCCTTAGTATCACCCTAGTCTAATAAACAAGATATGAGCCATGCATAATTACATTACGCATCCTCATTTATGTTAGATTTTCCACGGTCTAAGACCTTGCGTTATTCTTTTCAATTAAGGTTGAACGCAAAGAGTTTAAGGCTTAGACGTGAGTCACCACTACCAGGTGAGGCTTTCTTACGTATAAACTAAAACCATATCTTAGAATTGTTAAAACTTTATGCTATGAAATTTTTGAATGATATTGTCAATGCCTAAATGCTTTATGTTTTGTTGTTAATTACCTATCTGATGCTAATTGAATTCGGATTCTGGATGGGACCGCAAATCCCTTCGAAATTAGTGTACACCCTTGTGATCGTGAGTCATCTAGCGGGTTGGCCGATCACAGTGTCCGTAGAGGGAGGCCTACCTCTCGGCACGAGTTACTGATATGGTGATTAATGATGTTAAAATGCCTGCCCGGGTTATTTATGAAAGAAATGATATTTTGGTAAATACGAGTCTTTAAAGAAAAACCCTCGTATCTTACTACTGTTGAAAGGCTTGACAATAAAATGTTTGTATGTATGTATATTTCGGCATGTGTCCGCTAAGTACCTTCGTACTTAGCCCTGCATGTATTTCTAAATGTGCAGGTTGAGCGATGATTGGGAATGTGGTGTGCAAGCGGAGCTTGTGTCGAGCTAGGACGAGTACATCAGAGCAGGGTATATGTCTTCATACATATGCCCGAGTTATTGTTATTCCGCTGCATACACTGATTTGCTAGATATCATGATATTCGTCAAACAATATGTACTATTCAACAATGTCCTCAAATACTCGTTTGGGTAATGTTATGTTTCCCCTTTGACTTCCATCAATATCTGTTGTTCTTAAATTGTTGTCTTATATAATGTTGAGTCATCAAAAGGTCAGATATGCCCCTTTCTAATCCCGCTCCTAAATCCCCTTCCCTTTCGTCGCGATTTCCCCGAACTCGCTATCCCTAGCGGGCGCGGCCGCGACAGAGTGGTATCAGAGCATTTCTTCCGCTCTGAATACTAATCATTCCTTCTAAGTTGAGTCTAGATTAAGTAAGTCAACATGCTCATGAACTAGTCGACAAAAGCTTGGCACTACATCTCGACACGCTCAACCGACGTTTGTTTATGGTAAGTACTTTCAAGTTTTAGTTGATTTCTTGAAATGCGTGAAACATGAATAAGTATGATTGTTGTTTGAATCACGAGAACTTAGAACTCTTAAGATAGATATATACTCACTTCGCGATGAAACATAGAAGAGTACATCATCACCACATGATAAGCTTTAAGATCAGTATACGACAACACTAGAACTTTTTGACTATCAAAGTCTGGACCTGTTTTGATGCAAGTTATGATTTTTGTGCTTGAGAATTTGATTTAGATCACCCCTATGACAAGTACCTGAAAGCTAGATTTAGATGATGTTGTGATGTCTAGATTTTACGAGTTATGATCTTCGAATCGATTTTGATGACCCAGTATAGACGTTTAGAACCTTACCGATTTAAGTTACATGCCGCGTTTTACTGTGAGTTGACGATAGATTTTTCATTTCTTTCGTTAGATGGCGTGAACTATCTTTACACGACGACGACCTTTACCCTCGTGGGCTAGTCCAGAGGAAGTCGAGCGGTCCTACCGCACCTATGCCCCATGTCACGGGGATAACCTCGGGCAGTTCCTCGCCGGTTTCCATCGACATTGGGTCGAGGCGAGTGTGTACGGTGTGTCAGGGTACGACGGCATCCAGAGATTGATCCTGCTGTTACCCTCTGAGTGGCAGGGATGGGCTAAGCAGATTTCATCCTACTACATCTTCCCACGGGAGAATTACCACGACCTAGTAGGAGACTTCCCTAGCTTCGTAGCGGAGCTTCAGGCCTGCTTCACCTTGTGGGGCAGCGCCCCTCTAGGACCCTATGTTCTCCCGGGAGGCTACGCGCAGGTAGGGACGCCTCTGCCCGCTGAGATACTCGCCGATGCACCTGAGCCCCAGGTGGCCTTGCCACAAGACCCTCCACAGCGTACCTCAGTTCTAGGGCGCCGTGGTAGACACGACGACGAGGCAGGACCCTCTCGTCCACGAGCTCGTAGAGATTTCCCGTCACCTCCCGACGCAGCTCTCCGGGAACCTACTCCACCACCCCCACCGATGTCCACGGCAGAAGCGAGACTCGCAGCCGCAATGGCCAACGCTGACAGGGCCATAGCCAACACAAGAGAGTTCCTAGATAGGGGCAAGGCCCCTATGCAAGAGGATGATACGGCACCATGTGGCGCGACGAGGAGGATTATTCGCCCTAGGCCGTCGCCACCTCCAACCCCGACTGGGCCTCGTGCCACGGCTAGGATCCGCACCGGGAATGACCCGATCTGCGAGATTTGCGGACGACATCTTCCGCACAGCCCAGATCATACGAGAGACGGGCGAGGGTCAGGGAGAGACCCCGTTGCCCAACGAGGATGAGGAGAAGGACCCAGAAGAAGACCCCGAGGAGGACCCGCTTATCTACCTTTTGCCATCGCCTAGGAACAGCCGTACCGCGTTTTAGGATCGCATATTTGATAGTCTTAGCTAGGGATGTTTTTTCCGGAAACGATGGATTCGTTTCGATGTTTTGTAACCCCATGACTCTTTATTTTTTTGGATGTCGACGCTAGTATGGAAACTTTTTATGACACAAAAGTCCTCGATGAGGCAAATTTTCTATGATATGCATTTTTGACCCTAGTAGGGGTTTTTGAGACAATTTCGCATATGTTTTATGTTACCCTACGGGTTTGAATTCTCCACAAGTCAATTCACGATGTAGTATCTATGACTTTGCAACTTGTGCGTGCCAGCAGTTCTTTATAAATTGCCTTAGAGACTTCCGTGCGTGTCTTTCCAGCTAACGGGAGCGGCTGACTATTGGTGGGAAGCCCGCCGAAAGACACTGAGTCCCGAACAATGGGCAGCCTACACACGGGAAAGCTTTAAGACTGGGTTATACGATAAGTATATTCCCAAAAGCTACAGGAAGAAGAAAGAAGCTGAGTTCTACAACCTGAGGCAAGGGAAGAGGACAGTGACGGAATACGATAGGGAATTCTGTGATCTATCACGTTATGCTCCACAGCAGGTGGATACTGATGAGAAGATGGCGGAGAAATTTTGTGCCGGTCTGAGGCACGAAATTAGGATGACCCTAGCTAGTCACGGTGGACTCTCCTACACCGAGTCCCTGAACAGGGCACTGGACGTCGAAGCTGCGATGCTAGTGGAAAGGTTGGCTCCGCTACAAACTTCAGCGCCAGCCAACCTACCTGTACGTCCTCAAAACTTCAAAGGGAAGCGCAACTGGAACAATCAAGGAGGGAGTGAGAACCCGACCAACAAGAAGCCATGGCAAGGAGGTGCGCCGTCCTGGCAAGGAGGTGCGCCGTCATGGCAAGGGAGTGCGCCGTTTGGACAGTTTCAGCCACAAGGGCAAGGGAAGCAAAAGGGTCTTGCCCCGGCCGGAGGCAACCAAAGACAGAACGAAGTACCCCCTTGTCCAAAATGCAACAAACCACATCGTGGTGTTTGTAGGGCTGGAACTGACGGTTGCTACACGTGTGGCCAGAAGGGTCACTACTCCTCTCAGTGCCCCAATAGACAGCAGGGCGCTGCAATTAGGGCCACTTATGCCCAACCCCTCCGAGCAGTTCCAGGGCAACAGCAGCCCCGCCAACAACAGCCACACCAGCACCAACAACGCCAACAGCAACAGAAACAGCTGCAACAACCGCCGCAGCAGGCAAGAGCCTTTGCTATCACCCAAAACCAGCCCGAGAAAAACCAGGGAAACCTGGCAGGTATGGGCAAGCTTAAAGGTTTTTCCATTATGATTCTGTTCGATACTGGTGCTTCGCATTCTTTTATCTCAGCCCCTTGCGTAGATACCTTAGAAATCGAATTAGAACGAGCTAAGTGTGCCTTAAGAATCACTACACCCTCAGGAGGAAGATCTACTACCACTCATGTTTGCTCGAACGTAGAATTTGAAATGGGAGAACTTAAGATGGTAGCAAACAATCTTAATATTCTGCTTATGTGGGACGTAGATATGATCTTAGGAATGGACTGGTTAGCCGAGAATTACGCCACAATCCTTTGTAGTGAACGAAAGATTTCCCTTCGACCACCCGGAAAAGAACCAACGGAATTTCACGGCATCGGTATGAAGAAGAGAGTACCAGTGATATCCGCACTACAAGCCATAAAGGAGATGATGAAGGAAGGAAGCACAGCTTATCTCGTCTACCTAAACGGGGAAGCTGGTAGCGACAAGAGGGTGGAAGATGTGCCAATAGTACGAGATTTTCCGGATGTTTTTCCAGAAACATTGCCAGGACTACCCCCAGATAGGCAACTAGATTTCACCATTGACCTAGAACCTGGATCAGCCCCAGTATCAAAGGCACCATACAGGATGGCCCCAAAGGAATTGCAAGAATTGAAGGTCCAACTACAAGAACTTTTGGACTTAGGTTTCATCAGACCTAGTGTCTCACCTTGGGGAGCGCCTGTACTCTTTGTCAAGAAGAAAGATGGAGCCATGAGAATGTGCGTTGATTATCGAGAGTTGAACAAACTAACGCTAAAAAACAAATACCCTCTCCCGAGGATAGATGATTTGTTCGACCAACTCAACGGAGCCAGTGTGTTCTCCAAAATAGACTTAAGGTCAGGGTACCACCAGTTGAAGATCAGACCAGAGGATGTACCCAAGACCGCTTTCCGAACAAGATATGGCCACTATGAATTCATAGTCATGCCATTTGGTCTAACCAATGCACCGGCAGTATTCATGGATCTCATGAATCGAGTTTTCCATCCGTACTTAGACAAATTCGTCTTGGTATTTATAGATGATATCCTCATCTATTCTAAGAGTGACCTAGAACACGAAGAGCATTTGAGAATCGTCCTAGAGACTTTAAGATCAGAGAAGTTGTTCGCCAAATTCAGCAAGTGTGAATTTTGGCTGAAAGAAGTGATGTTCCTAGGACATATCGTGTCAGTAGAAGGAATCAAGGTAGACCCTGCCAAAGTGCAAGCAGTACACGATTGGAAATCACCAACCACCCCTAATGAAATCCGAAGTTTCTTAGGTTTAGCAGGATACTACCGGAGATTCATCGAAGGATTCTCTAAGATAGCAAGGCCAATGACGCAACTACTTCGCAAAGGAATCGAGTATAAATGGACCGAAGAGTGTGAAGCCAGCTTCCAAGAGCTAAAGAGGAAATTGACAACTGCACCAGTGCTAGCAGTTCCAACAGCCGATAAAGAATACCTGATCTACACAGACGCGTCCAAAAATGGATTAGGTTGTGTGTTGATGCAGGAAGGGAAGGTCATCGCCTACGCTTCGCGACAACTAAGGCCACATGAGTTGAACTACCCCACTCACGACCTAGAATTGGCAGCAATTGTGCATGCTTTGAAGATTTGGAGACACCATCTATACGGAGTTAGATGTGAAATCTTCACTGATCACAAGAGCCTTAAGTATTTTTTCGAGCAGAAAGACCTGAACATGAGACAGAGGAGATGGCTCGAACTCGTGAAGGATTACGATTGCGGTATCAATTACCACCCAGGGAAAGCTAACGTAGTAGCTGATGCTTTAAGTCGTAAAACTCAATCCGAGTTAGGACTTCTTCTCACTCAAGAGGACATGCTCGTAAGGGACTTCGACAGATTGAAGTTGGAAGTGGTTCAGCCACCAGCAACGACGAAAGCAATCATCGCAACTCTGGTAGCCGCCCCAGACCTCAGAGGAAGGATCATCAGTGCCCAGAGAGCGGACGAAAGCTTAGAGAAAGTTCGTCTTAAGATCCGAACAGGCACGCCCGGAGACTACCAAGAGGCAACGGATAACGCCGTTCTTTTTAAGGGAAGGTTGTGTGTACCCCACAACGAGGAACTCAGGAACGAGATCATGAGTGAAGCTCATGACACGCCCTATACCGCTCATCCCGGGAGTACCAAAATGTACCAAGATCTGAAATAGAAGTTTTGGTGGGACGGGATGAAGCGAGATATAGCCTTGTTTGTAGAGCGCTGCCTTGCATGCCAGCAAGTGAAAGCTTTACATCAACGACCATATGGGAAATTACAGCCTTTGGAAATCCCAGAATGGAAGTGGGAGCACATAGCGATGGATTTCGTGACGGGTTTACCCAAGACAAAGAGGGGTAACACAGCTATTTGGGTAATAGTAGACCGTCTCATGAAGTGCGCTCACTTTTTACCGATTCCAATTACCCATGGATCGGAGAAACTAGCCCAACTGTACATCCGTGAGATTGTACGGCTTCATGGGATACCAATATCCATCACCTCGGATAGAGATTCAAAATTTACTTCTAGATTTTGGATCAGCTTGCAGAAAGAGTTAGGAACACGATTGAACTTTAGCACCGCTTTTCATCCTCAAACAGATGGACAATCGGAAAGGACAATTCAGACCCTTGAAGACATGTTGAGGACAGTAGTGCTAGACCGAGGAGTAAGTTGGGAATCAGTGCTGCCACTGATCGAATTCGCCTACAACAACAGTTACCAGGCAACCATTGAGATGGCACCTTACGAGGCGCTTTATAGAAGGAAGTGTAGATCACCACTTTACTGGGATGAAGTGGGTGAAAGAAAAATCCTTGGGCCAGATGCAGTAAGCGAAATGATCGAGACCATCCGCCAGATTAGAGCAAGGATTAAAGAAGCCCAGGATAGACAGAAGTCTTATGCTGATACCCGACGAACCGAATTACAATTTCAAATAGGAGACAAGGTTTTCCTTAAAGTGTCACCCTCGAAAGGGATCGTTAGATTCGGTGTTAAGGGTAAGTTAAGACCCCGTTTTGTAGGACCTTATGAGATCCTTGAAAGAATAGGTCCCGTAGCATATAGGTTGGCACTGCCACCTAGCTTTGGAAACATCCACAATGTGTTCCACGTATCACAGTTGAGGCAGTACGTGTTTGACCCCAAACACGTGATCCACCAAGAGGAAATGATTCTTAACCCAGACCTGACGTACGAGGAAAGACCGGAAGCTATCTTCGACCGAAAGGTGCAAGAGTTGAGGAATAAATCGATCACGTCAGTCAAAATTTTATGGAGACACCATGGACCTGAAGAGGCAACATGGGAACTTGAGGATCAAATGAAAGAAAAATACCCAGACCTTTTTACATAGATATGCAAATTTCGGGACGAAATTTTTGTTAAGAGGGGTAGGATGTAGTAACCCGCTCTTTTATCAGTATTCTTAATTACAGTATTGTGTGTTTAATTACCTATCTGCCAGTAATTGAAGTTTTATGTTTTCTATTATGTTTCTGAATTTATGAATCTCGGTGACAAAGTCACTTAGCTAATAGTATGCTTTATTTATTTTCGCGCGTTTAAGACCGCGATGAGAATCTTTGAGTTGATGAATGATTAATCCGAGTTATAACCAACTTAGCTAAGTTGTGTTATTTATCAAGATGGAGGTTACTGTCACATTGCTACTTAAGTCGTGAATTAATTTCGACTTTGAGGATAATTAAATCTACGGATTTAATTTGAGTATTAGAATAACGAACGCATTAAATCCACGGATTTAATTTAGCTTTATCGTTTAGCAAAAACGAAACCCGTTTCTCTATTTCGGAGAACCAACACTGAGAGGTTTTTATTTAGATCGTTCACTTAAGTCACATCACACCACTCTACACCTCTCTACCTCTCTACTTCGGCTACACCTAGGATTAGAAAGGAAAGAAGGAGGATGAGGTGGGCAACGGCCACGGCAGCAGCCCCCATTGGGCGAGCAGCCGAAGGGCCGCACGCCACCTCCACGCCAGAGCAGCAGCAGCCTTGGGCTGGGCAGCCGAAGGGCCTCGCCCTTCCACATGCCAGCGTTGCCCAACCACAGCCGAGTAGACTAGGCTGTCCTTGCAGCCCTACACAGCAGCAGCGCCCCCTCAACTTCCACGCCAGCGTTGCCCAACCAGCCAAGACCACGCCAGCTGCAGCTCCTCCCATTGGGCAGCAGCCGAAGAGCCACACTCTACCTCCACAGCACGGCAGCAACAGCAGCAGCAGAGCAGCAGCAGCTCCTCCATTGGGCGAGCAGCTGAAACGTCTCCCCCACTCCACGCAAGCCCTCCCCCTTAGGCACTCGAGTGCATCAGCCGAGCCTATTTAAACTCCCCTTCACTCCTTTGTGCCACCCCTTCTCCCTTCGGCACTCTGAAAATCCAGTAGCAACAGCAAGAGCTCCATTCCTCTCTCTCGACGCCTTCCACGGAGAAGATTAGACCGAAGCCCTTGCTGCACTTTCAAGTTTGAACCTCGACGATCGAAGAAGCGAGGATCCATCGTGCTTATCCGAACAAAGCGCGCAACAACATGGTAACTCTCGACCTCTAATGCTACTCTTTTCAGCATGAAAAACACGAACACTAGAAGCATGTTAGGTCACTTATCCGGTAGAACCCACGGCTTGAACTTTGATTAAACAACGAGAACTTTAGGCTTTAAACGTAGATAAACTTGAATAAGCACAGCATGCTCACATAGGAATAGATTAGGGCCGACGTACGAGTGAGAATCGAGGCAAGAAAGGACGAAGAACCCTAGTTTTGGAAACTGGAAACCCTCGTCGTTCTGCCCAGAAAATGCCAGAGCAGAGTAGAAAATGCCAGAGCAGAGTTGGAAATGCCAGGGCAGAACTGGAAATGCCAGAGCAGAGTAGAAAATGCCAGAGCAGAGTTGGAAATGCCAAAGCAGAACTGGAAATGCCAGAGAAGAGCTAGAAAATGCCAGAGCAGAGCTGGAAACACCAAAGCAGAGCTGGAAGTTCTAGATCAGAGCTGGAAAACGCCAGAGCAGAGCTGACCAGAGCAGAGCCGAACATCCAGAGCTGACTTCAACCGTCAGAACTAACTCGCCAGAGCTGACTTTAGAAGCCAGAGATGACGTTCCAGAGCTAAGTCACCAGAGCTGACTTTCGGAGGCCAGAGCTGACCAAAAGGCCAGAGCTGACTTTCCAGAGGCCAGAGCTGACTTCCAGAGCTAAATTCGCCAGAGCTGACCAAAAGGCCAGAGCTGACTTTCCAGAGGCCAGAGCTGACTTTCCAGAGCTAAATCCGCCAGAGCTGACCAAAAGGCCAGAGCTGACTTTCAGAGGCCAGAGCTGACTTCCAGAGCTAAATTCGCCAGAGCTGACCAAAAGGCCAGAGCTGACTTTCAGAGGCCAGAGCTGACTTTCCAGAGCTAAATTCACCAGAGCAGACCCAAAGGCCAGAGCTGACTTTCCAGAGCTAAAATCGCCAGAACTGACCAAACAGCCAGAGCTGACTTTCCAGAGCAGAGAACAATGAGGCAGAGCAGACGTGAGATAGAGAGAGAAAGAACTTAGGGTGTTTTGAGTTTCATTTCTTTTCCTTTACTCACGAAGGGAGTTTATTATTAAATTAGCAAATTAGAACACCCTTAAGAGAGCAAATCAATATAGTAATTACTAGATCTCACGAGACGAAACCTAGATGGTTTAATTACTTTAATAACAAGGACTAGAGATTAGATTTCCCTTAGTATCACCCTAGTCTAATAAACAAGACATGAGCCATGCATAATTACATTACGCATCCTCATTTATGTTAGATTTTCCACGGTCTAAGACCTTGCGTTATTCTTTTCAATTAAGGTTGAACGCAAAGAGTTTAAGGCTTAGACGTGAGTCACCACTACCAGGTGAGGCTTTCTTACGTATAAACTAAAACCATATCTTAGAATTGTTAAAACTTTATGCTATGAAATTTTTGAATGATATTGTCAATGCCTAAATGCTTTATGTTTTGTTGTTAATTACCTATCTGATGCTAATCTAATTCGGATTCCGGATGGGACCGCAAATCCCTTCGAAATTAGTGTACACCCTTGTGATCGTGAGTCATCTAGCGGGTTGGCCGATCACAGTGTCCGTAGAGGGAGGCCTACCTCTCGGCACGAGTTACTGATATGGTTATTAATGATGTTAAAATGCCTGCCCAGGTTATTTATGAAAGAAATGATATTTTGGTAAATACGAGTCTTTAAAGAAAAACCCTCGTATCTTACTACTGTTGAAAGGCTTGACAATAAAATGTTTGTATGTATGTATATTTCGGCATGTGTCCGCTAAGTACCTTCGTACTTAGCCCTGCATGTATTTCTAAATGTTCAGGTTGAGCGATGATTGGGAATGTGGTGTGCAAGTGGAGCTTGTGTCGAGCTAGGACGAGTACATCAGAGCAGGGTATATGTCTTCATATATATGCCCGAGTTATTGTTATTCCGCTGCATACACTGATTTGCTAGATATCATGATATTCGTCAAACAATATGTACTATTCAACAATGTCCTCAAATACCCGTTTGGGTAATGTTATGTTTCCCCTTTGACTTCCATCAATATCTGTTGTTCTTAAATTGTTGTCTTATATAATGTTGAGTCATCAAAAGGTCAGATATGCCCTTTTCTAATCCCGCTCCTAAATCCCCTCCCCTTTCGTCGCGATTTCCCCGAACTCGCTATCCCTAGCGGGCGCGGCCGCGACAGGAACTCTGCGTCCCCTCCGCTCATGAGCCCCTAAAATAGAGTTGAAATCCCCGATCATGAGGAAAGGGCCCACAATGAAATGCTCAATGTCCGACCAGAGTTGACGGCATTCCACATAATCACATGAAGCATGAGTGAAGGCCAGAGTGCAGACAATCCCAAGAATGGAGCATTTAAGGACAACCACCTGATCAGAGGAAAAAACCACCTCCGAAGTAAGCGAATCATCAGCGAATACCCAAATATTGGAACGATGCCTGTTTCTATTATTCTGATGAACCGGCGCAAGATGTAAAGAACGCCAAAAAGAAAAATGAATCCTAGAAAACCGAGTCTTAGGCTCCAAAATGCCCAGGAGACACGGGCTATAAGTACGACAATAATGAGAAAGAAGAGGCATAGAAGACGAAATGCCTCTAATGTTCCAACATAGAACATTCATTGAGAACCGAGAGTGAGGTCATCCTCCTGAGAAGGATAAAAAAAATCATCAACATCCTCATCTCCCCAACGTTTGGATGAAGCCCAGACCGAAACCTCGGTCATACGCTGAAAAGCGTCAGACGGGGAAGAATCAATGATAAAGTTCTGTATAGAGGCTCCAACCAATTGAGCATCTGAAACTTTTTTTAAAAATTCCGTCGGTTCAGACGAGCAGCCCCGTCTGGAGACCATTAAAGAATCTGATGCTGAGGAGGACCTGTCGGTCCTAGCACTCTGAAATTGAGGGCGATGTGGCCTCGAAGCAAAGATGAATTTTGGGTGCGGAGAATGTGGACCAAGGCTGCGGCCGGAGCTTGTCGAGAGAGGGGCGCAGCTCTGATTGTTCTGATTCCGATCAGGCCTGGAGGGGCTGTCACTGCCCTGACCACCCAAATGATCTCTGTTGTGATCGTCAAAGGGGTGCTGCTGCTGGGAGCCACGAGAAGTATTCACTCTAGGATGAACCCCCAACGTATTCTGATCAAGCGACCCCTCCTCAGTCTGATCCATCCCAAATACTGGAGTAACTCTGTTGTGCGGACGGGCGTCTCTCGGAGCAGCCTCCTGGTCCTGTTCAGCTATCTTTCTGTGCTCCGGCGTCTGGTTATGCTCAGTCGGCTGAGCCGGAGCAGTAATAGTCTCGCCATCAGCCTGGCAAGAATCCCGATCAGCCCCCACATTAGGGACTGAGTTTAAGTTGCTCATATCACCTACTTGTTGCTCACAGACATGGGCTTTCTCCGGCCTCTTAGAATGTTCTTTGATTATGCTCATATCATTCGGGCCTTTTCCCATCTCAGAATCCAAACCTTCCTCAAGGACCTCAAAAGCATTGGACGTGGCAACGTCCGCAAAACCGGTTGTCGGGGAAAGCGAAGGTTTATTAGAAAGAACCCTCGCCTCCAAGGGAACCTCTCCAATGTTCTTTCGAGCATCCATTGTCTGTTCAGAGTCGTCCTTCTGAATAGCAGTGCCTTCCTCAGTTCGAGCCCTCCAAACTGAGTGGCTCCGAGGCCGCCGGCACCTAGCCCTATTCCTACGACGCCGTCCTTGTCTACCTGTAACCTGACCGGATTCCCTGTTAGGCGGGGATAGCTCCGTGCCAGCGGGATCAACCTCCGGGTTCATCTTCCGGAAATTATCTGTAGAGTGACCAATAGAAGAGCAAGCACAGCAAAAAGTAGGCATATCCTCATATCGAAACTCAATCTCATAAGTATTTTCATCACATTTAACATCAAGGAACGAAGGGTGTTCCAGAGCCACATTAATTTCCACTAAGATCCTGGCAAAGTTACCCACAGACGCCCTAGCCGACAAACCATCAATAAGTAAAGGAGTACCAACCTGGCGAGCAATACTCGTAATGACCTCAGGATGCCAGAGCTCGTGAGGTAAGTTGAAAATTTGGACCCAAACCTGAGCCAAGGAGGATTCCAGCTTGTGCGGATTGAAATTCGGAGTCCAAGCTTGAAGGAAGAGGATTCCGAATCGGAGTCTCCAAGTGTTCTTAGCAAAAGCAGCGGCAAAGTCAGAATGTGTTGAAAATTTTAGCGTAAAATATCCCTTCCCGAGAGGAATAACTTCCCAGTTCGCCGACGGTTTCCAAATATCAGAGAGCTCCGAGTAGAGGTCGGCAGCGAACCTAGGCGCCTGACCTTTCTTGAGTAAAATCCGGCCATGGATGGCATGTTGGAAAGACCTAATTTGTCTTTGACGGAAGGCAGAAGAGAGAATGAGACAAGGACGGTCTGCCACTAACGTCGGCTTCAACACCGCATAATCGTGTACCGGAACATCAGTCGGACGATCAGTAGAGGATTTCAGAGATTCTGCAAACGTTTTCCTGTTAAGAGGAATACCATGAGGCTGCTGCTGTGGTGCCGACGTAGTTTGATGAACCCTAATTTCCAGTTGAAGCATCTCTTGAGAGTTCGCGAACTCCAGTGACTGAGAACTCACCGTACGTGTATTACCGGAGATTAAGAATCCCGAACCCTTCCCAAATTGTGCCGGAGTTGAAGCCACGATAAGGGAATCTAAGGAGGAATTGGGATTTCGCGTAAAATCCACAGCAGTCGTCTCCGAAATAGAAACCCTAGGAGCAGCCGCCAATTGTGAAAGTTGCGAATGAACGTTGGCCTTGGCTATGAAAGCACTCCAGTCAAACTCCGCTGCCGGTAGCTCGGAGGAGGCTCCATACAGCGCGGACGAATTAGCCGCAAAGAGAAAACCCTCAGTGCATGACGAGGGGTTGAAGGACTGTGAAACCCTAGAATTCTTTTCTAGAGACGCCGGTGGCAAAGCCCCGTTCCAAAGGAATCCTGCACCAGACGAAGGAGGAACCATGAGAGTTGAAGGTGAACTAACCCTATTTGAGACCGAAACCAAACCAATCCGTGCGTTGCCATTGGAAGCAGCACGCAAGGGAGGGAACCAATTCGTGTTGTTGATTCCCAACGGAGGGAAAACCGAGAGAACAGAAGAGGTCGTCATGCCGACCGGAGAAAATCAGAGCTGGCCGCCCAAACCACAAGAAAACGGCCGCCTAGGAAGCAGCGGCGGGAAACCCTAGCGAGAGCTCTTCAAGACGTTTTCTCATTTTCGTCACCGACACTACCAGAAGAACCTACAGACAGCTATATAGCATCTATAGGGCAATATATACACATGCCTATCTAAGCATGTCAAAAACATCAAGTACTAAAGTCTCCCAACCATATGTACATCATAGCATAAAGAAAACAACTACTGCTAGGGCGTACTGCCCACACTCTCGCGATCCTCCTCGGCTCTAGCCTCCACCGGATCCTCCATCGGCTCCTCCTCGTCCTCATCCTCGGCTCTAGCCTCTATCGAATCCTCCATCGGCTCCTCCTCGTCCTCATCCTCGGCTATAACCTCTATCGGATCCTCCATCGGCTCCTCGTCGTCATCATCCTCAACTATAGCCTTTCTCGGAATAGCCTCTCTCGGGTCCTCCATCGGCTCCTTCTCATCATCACCCTCAACTCTAGCCTCTATCGGATCCTCCTCAAATACGGACTCGATGGCTACCAACCTCTCCTGGAGCTCCCGATGCGAAAGATATCTCGTCAACAGGTCCACGTAGAGAATCTGAGTGTCTGTGACGAATCCCATCTCATGCGGGTCCAGTGGCTCAAGACGGCACGTCCCAACTGGAACCTGATGCTCTGGATCGTCCTCGGTAGACCTCTGAACTCCTGCGGGGCGAGATCCTCCAGCCTCGCACTGGTCCTGGTGACTAACTCCGGGAACAGCGAGAATAGTAGGTGAGGGTACACAGTATGGAGATGGAGTATAGTACGGAGATGGTGGCCTGTCAACTGAACTAGGCGATCGTATAGCCTGAGGGGCTGGAGCTGGTACTGACTCGTCATGGAATGACCCAAACTCGAGTGGCTCAATCGCAAAAGCTCGAGCCAAATCCAACGGCCTCTTGTGCGGCCGAATCGGGGGAACTCCCCGAGCCAGAAACTGGTGGCTCACCACGGCCACGAAACCAGTAAAATCTCCGTAAAGATCAAAGGCATGCCCCACTCGGTAGATGTAATGGGGGGCTATAGCTCCTGCCCATCTCTGCCACTCATCCGGCAGCACACTGACTAGGCGCATGATGCTATCCAGACCAGTAACCCCTGCTCGAAGGCTGGCCTCTAGCCACAGTCTATGATAACTCAACATATAACCTCAACATCATGCTCAAAGTATAACATCACAACTCAACATATAACCTCAACATCATGCTCAAAGTATAACATCACAACTCAACATGTAACCTCAACATCATGCTCAAAGTATAACATCATACTCTTCAAAATTTAATACTCCCTCTGTCCACAAAAAAGTGCCCTACTTACCCCTTTTTATTTGTCCACGAAAAAGTGCCATGTTTACCTTTTTGTACATTCATACCCTTTACTTTTCAATTTATTTACAACTTATGTCATTAATAAATCCACACTTTTATTTAATCTATGCAATTAACCCTCACAATTAACTCACTAATAAATCCACACTTTTATTTAATCTATGCAATTAACCCACACAATTAACTCGTTAATTAAAACTACGAAACCAACTCCCCCACGCCTAATCAATCTCATTTCCCCCAAAATTAAATTACTCTTTCTCTAAACTCAAACAAGTGGAAGAAATACACACAAACCCTCCAAATTGTATCTACAGCCTGATTTAATGGCTTTTGGGCTATATGTGTTTGTTGATTAGCTCAATGGAATAATAAATATGTTCTGAAAATTAACTCGACTTCACGTGTGAATTCCGCACTACAAGAAATTGAGTTTTTACCCACACATAATAATGTGTGGTAGTTTAGCCACACATAGTTTCAAAATGTATAGGTAATTCACAAAAAACAATTCATTAGTTATTGACTTTTAAAATGTGTGGCAAAAATATTTTCGTGATATTTATTATTTTACGGTTATTTTTAAGTTTTATTTATGGATAATATAATTTATTTTTGAATTTGTTGCGCCAATGTGGCAAACTAATAAAAGTTATTAACCACACATAATTCAAAATTATCTATGTGTGGGTAATGAATTTTTATCATTATTTATTCTTGACATGTAAGAAACGTGGGAAAATATTTTTAGCTACATTTATATTTTGGCTTTAATTAATTATTTATGCAAATCTTAATTGATGTTTTATCCACACATAATTATTCACACATATTTTGAAAAATGTGTAGGTGAAACAATTTGAAACTTTCAATTATTATTGACATTTAAAATGTGTAGTAGAAAATTTATTTGTAACATTTATTATACGGCGGTAATTCTTTTTTAAGTTTTATTTTATTTAATGAAGTTTATTTTTATATTTGGTGTGCAGCCTCTATTAATTTTTTTAAACCACACATAATATATGTGTGGATAATAATTTTTATATTTATATTTTGACAAATTAAAGTAAATTTAATTTTATTTTTATATATTAGTGCCAACTAATCAATTAATTTCTCTACAATTGTACAATAAAATAAAAATTAAATAGTCTTTAACATTAAAATAGGCATAAAAAAAACAAGAATGAATATGTTAAAAAAACACAACAATTAAAATAGGCATAAAAATTAAATGCTAGTCTTTAACATTAAAATCGAACTCAATAAAGAGTAGGATTGTTTAAACTCTTAACAACTAAAAGACAAGAAATATTAACAAACTAATCAATGTCATTAGAACTACCCCTATTGTAATTTTTACCCCACTCAAAACAACTTTTTCAGCTTTCTTAGTATCCGTGCCGGCACCCAAATGGGGCACTTTTTCGTGGACGGAGGGAGTAACAATTAAACTTTGAAATTTTACATACCTCGTTGAGCTTGGTGTGATGGTACGCTGAGCTCACGGTAGTTAATAACTATTAGCCTAGTGACTCATTCTAGACTAAACTCAAGACTTCTAATTCAGAGCTTTAACCTACATGCCAAAGCTCTGATACCACTCTGTCGCAGCCCGCCCTAGCTAGGGATAGCTAGGCCGAGTGATCCACGACTAGGGATGGGGTTAAAGAAGAAGGGGAAGAAAAAAGCATCATTTATAACCGTAAAAACTTACTCATTTTTAGAATCATTATTACTCATTAATGCTTAATAAAACAGTCTAATGAAAGACACGTAAAACTCAATTAAAGCATTAAAGAAAGAAGACATAAAACTTAATAAGACGTTAATCAAGTTATTACATCAATAGGAACCATCCTCTTAAACTTAAAGTACGACATGTCATAACATGGTACCAAAAGTACTCTGCAGCGGAAATGTAGCTAGACATATGTATGAAGACATATTCTAGACAGGTTACACATTTATTAACAACCCTGTGACTCCGCTCAATGCAGCACCATCATCACACCGGCTCAACCTGCACATTTTTGAAAAACATATGCAGGGCTGAGTACAAAAGCACCCAGTGAACACATGCCTAAAGATCTCATCTCATGCTTTATAAAGCTATAAATATTGTCATTGCCATACTTTAAACAAAGCATAAGGGATTTATCTAAAGCCTTATGTTTGCAAACTCATTTTCGTTTCTCAAAGTTGACTGGCCAGTCTATGTTCCCAAGTAAGTACCATATCTGTTAACTCATGTACTGAGAGGGAGGCCCCCCTTTGCAGCTGATATAACCTTAGCCGGAAGATGTTAAGATCTTACCGAGAATTATGGAGTTTCACCGGAAAACACAATAATAACGTGAAAGGTATGGGATTCACCGATCTAATTGATTTGTACGTGGAAGACTGAAATTGAACGGAACAAATTGAAATTACAGATAAGAGATGGAATGCCTCAAAACCCCTGAATCTAAACCACGAAATGATCTAGGCGAATAATTCCTTAAACCCCAAAGTGCATTTGACGCAGGAACTCGGAGACGCTGAATGACACACGGCGAGGGATGGAGATCTCGTCGATTCGTCGATAGGTTGAATCCTTGTTTATCAAGAAGAATTCGAAACTTGAGAGAGAATTAAACTCACTGTTTTTAATATCAAAATTGTCTGCCTTTTCCAACACATAACAGCCCTATTTATAGGGAACGGAAAACCCTACGTAAAAAGGAAATAAACATGAATTAAAGAAATAACGGAACTTGTTCAGCAAGTCAAAAGAAACCCCAGCGAGGTATCCTCTGAAAAGCGCATTGGATTCAAGTCTGCTCTGGCAAAGCCAGAGGAATCAAGTCTTCTCTGGCGGGTTGAATCTACTCGGGCAGACTCCACTTGAATTCTCTGCTCGGACAGGCTCCACTTGATTTCTCTGCTCGGGCAGACTCCACTTGATTTCTCTGCTCAGGCAGGCTCGACATGAATTCTCTGCTCGAGTAGACTCGACGTGAATTCTCTGCTCGGGCAGACTCTCCGTGAATTCTCTGCCCAGTCGATTCTTCCCGGGGATAACGATTCCGCTGCTCTGGTAAGGCCAGAGAAATCGAGTCTTCTTTGGGCGGCATGATTCCGCTGTTCTGGCAAAGCCAGAGGAATCGAGACTTCTCTGGTGGTTCAACTCGGTAAGCAATAAGGTTTACCACCTTTGAGCTCTGATCCGTCGGTCCTTCTCCAATTGGCCTTTTCAGCTCTTGCCTCCAGATTTCCACCACCAATGTCATTAAATTATCCTTGAACGTCCTGGCCCTAGATCTCGTCACTGGACCAACGGGCACGTGCACCGGATCTTCACTCTGTGCAGCCTCTGAAATTCGGCTCTGCTCTGCATCCTGGCCTCTACTCTGAACCATATCGGATTTTCTGGTCTCTTACCCCGTGGTGTTTTCTCAATTCTACCCGAGCAGAGAATTCACGTCGAGCCTGCCTGAGCAGAGAAATCAAGTGGAGTCTGCCCGAGCAGAGAAATCAAGTGGAGCCTGTCCGAGCAGAGAATTCAAGTGGAGTCTGCCCGAGTAGATTCAACCCGCCAGAGAAGACTTGATTCCTCTGGCTTTGCCAGAGCAGACTTGAATCCAATGCGCTTTTCAGAGGAGGCCTCGCTGGGGTTTCTTTTGACTTGCTGAACAAGTTCCGTTATTTCTTTAATTCATGTTTATTTCCTTTTTACGTAGGGTTTTTCGTTCCCTATAAATAGGGTTGTTATGTGTTGGAAAAGGCAGACAATTTTGATATTAAAAACAGTGAGTTTAATTCTCTCTCAAGTTTCGAATTCTTCTTGATAAACAAGGATTCAACATATCGACGAATCGACGAGATCTCCATCCCTCGCCGTGTGTCATTCAGCGTCTCCGAGTTCCTGCGTCAAATGCACGTTGGGGTTTAGGGAATTATTTGCCTAGATCATTTCGTGGTTGAGATTTAGGGGTTTTGAGGCATTCCATCTGTTATCTGTAATTTCAATTTGTTCCGTTCAATTTCAGTCTTCCGCGTACAAATCAATTAGATCGGTGAATCCCATACCTTTCACGTTATTATTGTGTTTTCTGGTGAAACTCCATAATTCTCGGTAAGATCTTAACATCTTCCGGCCAAGGTTATATCATCTGGTATCAGTTTTCCAGGTTTCGTAAGGGTCGAAATTATCCAGTGTTTTGTTTTTCTGTTTGGGTCTTTACGTTCTTGAGAGAGTATGAGTGTCAGTTCTGCAAATCACAGCCATCCGGCAGTTTTTGATGGTTGCAATCGAGATACAAAGTGTCGTACATGTCAAGGTTTCGGATCCAATGAGAGCGAGCAATGGGAGAATCTCTTTCACACGAGAGTTCTTGTCCAAGACAAGTTGTGCAGTGTGATCATTGATGGCGAAAGTTGCACGAATATGGTGAGTCAGTTCATGGTGACGAGATTGGGGCTGCCCGAGTTGAATCACCCCAAACCATATCGTTTGCAATGGCTGAATGCGCCCGGCGTCGTCGAGGTCACCAAACAAGTGAAAGTGTCTTTTAGCTTGGGGAGGTATGAAGATGAGGTTTTGTGCGATGTTGTTCCCATGCAGGCGACCCATATTTTGTTGGGTAGACCGTGGCAGTTTGATAGACAAGCTACTCAGGATGGAGTCACCAATAAGTACTCCTTCGCGTATAAGCAAAAGAAGTTGGCACTTGTTTCCCTTAGTCCTCAACAAATTTATGAGGATCACGTGAAACTGCAGCAACTGCACATGGAGGCGGATGAGAAGATGTCTAGGGAGCAGCCGGTAGAGAAAAAGGAGATGCAGGTTGAAGTGGAGATTGATAGAGAGGTTGTTACTCTCCAAGGTGAGGAGACCGATCCCGATAGGCCACAATTGGAGGAGACCGATGAAGCAAAGGCAGTTGTGGTGGGCATCGATCGAGAGGTTGTTGCTGTTGAAGAAGAGGAGCCCAATCTTACGTTGCTGAAATTGCAGGATTCACGTGAGAAAGTGCTTGAGGAATATGTTCCAATTCCTTTGGAAGCAACGATTTTGCTGATCACGTCTGCAAGTGAATTCTTTTGTGATAAAGCGCCGATGCATGTTACATGGCTGTTCGGAAGAAAAGTGAAGCATGGCAGTATTTTCAACAACAAGTTCTTCATGTTCAAGGTTCAAGAGAAGTCAGAGTTAGAGCCGAAGAAGAAGAATAATGCACAAGGGAGAAAAGCTATGGTCCAATAGTCAATTAATGCAAGGAACGAAAATTTGATTTTTGATCCCGGCATTTGGATTGACGACTTGGATTTGAGGACAAATCCCTTTCAAGAGGAGGGGAATGATGCATGCCATGGAGGCCCAAGTTACGTTGCATATGTGGGCTGATTTAATAGAGTCTTTTATTTTGTTTTATCTTATAATTTTCGTGGGTTATGTTAGGGTGGCTGAAATTAGGCCTTAGTTGAGTCAATTTTGAGTTTTATACCTTGTTTTGACTAAGGATATGTTTCCTTATTAGATTAGGAGTTATTTTCCATGTTTATTCTCCTAGTTTGGTTAGGTTTTCGCATACCTTATTTGTAGTCTTTATGATGGACGAAAATTAGGGTTTAGATTAAGTTTAGTTGTTTCCTTATTAGACTAGGTCTCTTTATTGTTGCCTATATATAGGCCTCTTGTTATGAATGAATTATCAACCAATTTTATATCAAATTTCGTGAGTTATCACTTCTCCTTGAGAGTTTCGAATTTTCTCTTGTATATTCCAAGAGAGTTCATTTATCCGGCGTAACGGCGAGTCAACCATCCCTCGTCGCGTGTCATTCATCGTCCCCGAGTTGCTACGTCAACTTCACGTTGGGGTTTAGGGATCCGTTCGCCTAAATCATTCCGTGGGTTAGATTCAGAGGTTTTGGGATTCCATATTTTTATCAGTCTTTAATTTTATTAGTTCGTTTTTCAGTCTTCCGCTTGCGTATTCGATTTGATCGGCCAGGATCATATCAGCAGCACTGCAATCGACCAACCTGAAAGCTGACTCACGATCACTGTGTACACTAATTCTACCTCGCGTAGAACCGATATCATTTCTCATACAGATAGATAACATACAAAAATCTCAAATATTTGGCAATGCAATAACTTCAAAATAGGTTTACAGTTCATCATCATCAATAATTTAAACACGTAAACATCTTGAAAATAGTTTCTCAGTTCATCATTCATCAATAATTTAAACGCGTAAACATCTTGATTTTAGCGTAGAAAAGCCCACGTCGTTGCATCTCTGCAAACAGGTAACGTCACTCTCTCTCTCTTAAGTCGTCACTTCCCAAACGGACCTTCATTTATGAAGAATCGATAAGAAGAAGGATCATCATAACAGAAAACTCACTAACTTAAACTCACATAGGTAAAAAAAATAAAACTTAACACTTTAACTCTACTGCCCTGCCAGCGCTGACTTGGCAGTCAGAGATGACCTCTCGGCAGAGCTAACTTGCCAGAGCTGAAACTCAACAGCCAGAGCTAACTCGCCAGACCTGACTTTGGCAGCCAGAGCTGACTCAACAGCCAGAGCTAACTCGCCAGAGCTGACTTTGACAGCCAGAGCTGACTTGCCAGAGATGACTCAACAGCCATAGCTAACTCGCCAGAGCTGATTTTGGCAGCCAGAGCTGACTCAACAGCCAGAGCTAACTCGCCAGAGCTGACTTTGGCAGCAAGAGCTGACTTACCAGAGCTGACTCAATAGCCAGAGCTAACTCGCCAGAGCTGACTTTGGCAACCAGAGCTGACTCGCCCGGCAGAGCTGACTCAACAGCCAGAGCTAACTCGCCAGAGCTGACTTTGGCAGCCAGAGCTGACTCGCCCGGCAGAGTTGAAATCCACACGTCAGAGCTGACCAACCCGGCAGAGCTGAACTGCAGAGCTGACCACCCGTCAGAGCTGGATTTCACGTTGCCAGAGCTGACTATGCTCGGCAGAGCTGGAATTCACGCAGCAAACTCACCAAGTTCAAACTCACGCATGCTCTGCAAACTCATGCAAACATCCTACACATTTTCTACCATTTCTCTAGACATCAAAATAAATCTAACATGCTCAACTCCAACTTTAGAACACATAAACTCAAAGGAAAACCCTTAACACGCAAAGTACAACCATCTCTACAACCTACAACTTAACATGCTTGGTAAATACAATATTAACAAAGAACAAACCTAGCATGCTCCTAAAACACAATCACAAGTTACAACGATTAACAAAAATTGAAGAACGAGTGACGACGACTGATAAACACTCATTTTGCATTGTTTTTAAGAGTGTTTAAGTGTTAAAAGTGTTAGAATTATGCTCGATTGTGATATCTTTTGTTTAAGTTTCATATTCTTTTGGGATATTACGCTTGGGTATGGTTTTGGCTTTATTTTGATAGGTTTGAGAGTTGTTGAAAGTTAAAGTTAGACAATGAAGATCCAAAAGTTGAGTTAGGAGTGCACCGGGTGAAAGAATTGAAGAATCAAGCTCGAAGGGCGCGAAAAACGAGGCAACAGATCATACAGCGGGTGGGCGGCGACCTAGCCGGCGACCTGGGCAATGATCGCCGCCCGAAGAGTAATTTTTGCACTGAAGCCGGCGACCTGACCGGCGATCGCCGGGCCGGTCGCCGAGACTTCTGGGACGTTGGAATGTGAGCGGCGATCGCCGCTGAGTGTAGGATTTTCATGCTACAGCCGGCGACCGCCGGATAGATCGCCGGGCCGGTCGCCGGACGTCCGGTTTTGCGGAAATTTCCGTTTTTCAGTATTATTTTCGAATTAGAACTCTCTGTTTTACCCTAAAACTATAAATAGGTTCTCTTTTGACCTATCTAGGGTTCCCAGCTTTAGTTTTTCAGTTCTTAACATTCATATTTCAGTTTTATAGCTTTAGAATATTTTAGCTTTCCAGTTTTTCAAGGCTTGAATCAAGATTGAAGATTCAAGCCGCTACAATCGTTTTAATTCGATTTTTATACAATTTGTTTTTACAATTGCGTTCAATTTAATTATGTTTATGTTTGATTTTATTATGTCTGGCTAGTCTTTTAATCTGAACCTAGGGTTTGTACATAGCTGATTGATTATGTGTTTTTGATTTATTGATATCAATTTGCCTTCCAACTTGTGATTCATGATTCCTGGTGCCTGTTCTCTTGTGAATTATCTGATCAATGATTTACATGTCTAGCTGTTCAGTTTGAGTCTTGAATGCGATAATTGTTCAGCCGATTCAGGAATGCATGATATAGTGTTAGCCTTGAGTCTTGAATGCGATAGGTGAGGCTATAGGAAGTTTTTCTTTATGTGCTATTTGGAGTTAATTTATTCCTTGGAGTCTTGAATGTGAAAAGGGATTAATTAATCTACGTTCATAGGTGGTCGTTAGAGACGCTTGTGAATAATATAGTGATCTTTCATCAGGGTTGTATTAAAATTGGTAATTGAATCAATAGGTTAAATGCATGTAGTTGATTAGTGAAAGTACATCCCTAGGGTCAGAGTTTTCCATATATTTGAGTTAAGTAATCGTTATTTATATGCTCTTTAGTTTTAATTTAGTTAATCTTAGTTCATAATTCACCTTCATTATTGTTTTACTTGTCTACTGTTAGAGTCTGTTTAGGAAATAGATAGTGCAATTTCGTTTTACAGTCTCTGTGGATACGATACTCTGCTTGCTATTTGCGTACTACAATTGCACTGTTTAGTTGCAGTTATTGTTGCTATAAAAATAGTGATCAACGACGAAGAACACGGATGGCTGCCCTCATGGATTCCATGGCTAGGGTTCGAACCATCCTTAACTCATTCATTAAACATGCTCGATATTTACCCAAGAATAACATGCTAAAAAGTCACGACGATCCGACGTCGTTTCAAAATAAAGTCGAGAATCGACGTTTTTCGACGTCGACTAAAAACGAAAATCAAACCATCAAAACATAGGTAGAGATGTTACCTACGTAAAAACGTGATCGAAAAGATGATCGGCGCTCGTCTTGGGGCTCAAATCGGAGCTCAAAAGCTTGAAGAAGCTTTAATGGAGGTAGTGTGTGTTCTTGGTGTTGTGTGTGTGTTTTGCGTGAGAAAGGTGGGCTGTGGGCTGCCACAGCCGCCTATTTATAGGGGGGGGGGGAGCTTTGGCGGTTGGGGGTGGTTGATGATGGTAGGGTAGGCCTAGATATTTAGGATATTAATCTCACTTAGTCGTTAAATATCTAGTTTTAACGACTAAGTACTTGTACTCTTCGTTACTCGCCCTCTCGACTCCCACTCACTTTCATCACACTCGTAATTCTATATAAATATAGAAAACGTAAGTTCGTTCTCGAAATTCTGATAAACGAGCTCGATTCGCTTATCGAGAAAATTCTGATTTACTATTCACTCGGCGTCCAAAAATAAAAACTTTCGTCATTGGACTCGTATCGAAAAACTAAGAATTTTTCCCGACGACGTGCACGTAAGATTTTTGAAAGTCGACAAAAGGACGAAATAGCAGTATTTCACTATTCATCGTCAAAAGTCAAAAATTTCAAAAACGTCATAACGGACTCAGATTTCACTTCCGAGTTCACCGTTACTCAAACTTAAATACGGATATAAAATCTCACATCATTCTCACATCATCAAACGAACATCTCAACATCACTTTATCAAAAATAACAGGAAACTTCACATAACTCAACATCTCTATACAAAGTAAAACAAACAAGGGATCTAAACCCTAATCACTCAAACTCAAGTAATTAAACACGCCATCAAAAGCTCGGGTATTACACGAGCGCAGAAGATAAATCTGACTCGGATTAAGCAAATCGTGGTTGTGTTGCTTCACAAATAATGTTACTGTCCATGGAGACTCAACATCAGGTCTACCAACACGTAACCTTGCCCCGCAGTTGCACCTATACTTTTGTTTCTTGAAGGCGGCAAGTCTACCTCTTGAGCGCTTATTATCAGTTGCTCCCGTACACGAACACAAAATTGCCTTTGAACATACATCTGACGTGCCTTTGCAGTAGCCTTGACTTCCTTTTCTGATAGAAAACCCCATCAATTTAGCATACTTATTATAAGCCTTGTAAACACCAACCAAACTATCAAACAAACAGCTCACTTTAATAATAGATTCAGCGTTATTCCTCATTTCTTCAAGGGAAATGGCTGCTGCATCACCGGTTGGTTGACATTCATTATGATTGCTTATGTTACATGTATCAACGTCCAGTTCTTCGTTTGATAAACTTGCATCAACACTGCTATCGAAATTAACAGTTTCTTCAGACGACAACTTCGTCTCACCTCCAAAATCGCTATCACGAAATACTCCTGCATTATCGCTCCGCATAGAACTAGGGACACCATCTTGACTCCCGTAGGATATATTGAGATCTATTCTCATTTCGAAACTTCACCTAAATGAATATGTATCTGTAATGAAATTAATATATAAGTCTACGGTTTCAAAAGAATAAAAGAACATCAATATCATCTAAGATTAATACTACAATTACAATTACATAAAAAGCCAACATATCCACAAAATTCGAATAATTAATTAGTACAATCATCTACTCAAAATTGATGTTTGCATAGATAAAGACCATAAATTCAAAATCGACATTCCCAAACGACCATAAAAATATAAACCATGAAATTGGAAAGAGAAACAATTGGTCGAATCTAGCATAGCACAAATCTGCAAACAACGGTTCGAATTAATTAAATGGAAGAGTACCTGAGATGGCGTGGCAATTCCCTTCACCAATTCGACACCCTGTCCGTCGCTTTCGCCGATAAATCAATAAAGACTTCACCAATTCAACACCCCGTCAGCCGCTTTCGTCGGAAAATCGAGACCGGCGAGTGTAGAACTGACACATTTTCTCGTTTCGGCAAAATACATGGCCAGAATCGCATAAAACCAGCAGCCACAGAGTACAAATGGAAAACTTTTTGGGGGAGTTTTGGGTTACAAATTAGTACCAAAAACCCGCTGACACAAATTCATACAAGTTTAGGAAGAGCTTAGGGTTCAAAAAATTCAAAATGTCAGCTGAAAAATAAACGTATAAGGTACGAGATTTACCTAAGAAAAAAGGTATAAGGTCAGAGATTGAGGAAGAAGACAAATTCTTTGAATTGAGCGGTAGAAGGAAAAGCTGAGCTAAAAAAAAAGGAAAAAGAACGGCTACTCTGAACCGGTCTGGGTCTGGGCTTGTTAAAAAAAATCGGTCTGGGCTTCTTCATAAAGTACGATCTACGTGTCGCCATCTTAACGACAGTGTTCTCATGAAAAGGGTTCAACATTGACTCAACCTGCGTAAAACGCCTTCACGCTAGGATCATTACACGTGTACCTCTGTTTTAAATAGGAAGAGTAATACATCCGGTTTCTTTGCTTAGTGTTTTCGTTTGCGCAAAAACTTGCATGCGGACCACCGCATGCTATGCGGCCCGCGTTCCTTATACACGATATTATAATTTTTATAATGAATAGACACAATACCATCACATGATGATGGCAACAGCAGTCCACTATCGTTATTCCATGAGGTAGGGTGTTCGAAACCCACTACTTTATGCAGCCCGAACAAAGCCAAGCTCGCGCCAGAGCAGAGCTGAATTCCGCGCCAGACCAGAGCCAAGGATGCCAGAGCTGAAGCTGTTCTGCCAGAGCAGCGAAGTCATGCACTCGTCAGAGAAATCAAAAGGCCAGCGCAGCGGAGTCGAAGGCCAGCGCAGCGGAGTCAAAGGCCAGCGCAGCGAAGTCGAGTGCCAGAGGAATCGTTCCGACAGAGGAATCCTCCCGCCAGAGGAATCGTCCCGAGCAGAGGAATCATTCCGACAGAGCGAACTTTCAGAACAAAGCAGAGCGGGCGTTTACAGAGCTGGCGTTTCCAGAGAGGCGTCTTCCAGGCTGGCGTTCTCGCCCAAGTTGTCAAAACTTGCTGAGCAAGTTTATTTGTTTCCTTTGTTTTCGTTATTTTCCTTCTTTACATTAGGGTTTCCTTTGTTTTCGTTATTTCCTTATTTAAATTAGGGTTTTATTTTTGCCTATATATATGGCGGCTGTAAGGAACGAAAGAACAACTTTTTATGATATATCAATTAACTTTGTGAGATTATTCTCTCTTGAGGACTTCGAGTTCTTCCTGGATTTTTGCTCAAGCAAATCCAACTTATCGGTTCATCATCCCTCGTCGTGTGTCATTCAACGTCTCCAGAGTTGCTGTATCATTCATACGTTGGGGTTAGGGATCCGCTCTCTAGAAACGACGTAGAATAGATTCAGGGGTTTTGGGACAAACTTCCACCCTTTATCTTTATATTAATTTTCATTTCAAGTCTTCCGCGCATCTTTATTTGTTCATTCCGCTCTGATATCTTTTGGGATATCCACACTTTATCTTTATTACAGTTCTCATTATCATATCAGTTGGTATCAGAGCGGAATGAACAAATGATGTGAGATATGAAGCTCATTATCGTACAGTCTTTAATTTGTTTATTCGTTCATTTCTTCAGTCTTCCGCTTACGTATTCGATTAGATCGCCGTGCAATTCAAGGTCTAGAGATCTACAGATCTCTTTATCACATCATTTGGTATCAGTATTCCAGGTTTCGTAAGGGTCGACATTATCCAGTGTTTTGTTTTTCTGTTTGGGTCTTTACGTTCTTGAGAGAGTATGAGTGTCAGTTCTGCAAATCACAGCCATCCGGCAGTTTTTGATGGTTGTAATCGAGATACAAAGTGTCGTACATGTCAAGGTTTCGGATCCAATGAGAGCGAGCAATGGGAGAATCTCTTTCACACGAGAGTTCTTGTCCAAGACAAGTTGTGCAGTGTGATCATTGATGGCGAAAGTTGCACGAATATGGTGAGTCGGTTCATGGTGACGAGATTGGGGCTGCCCGAGTTGAATCACCCCAAACCATATCGTTTGCAATGGCTGAATGCGACCGGCGTCGTCGAGGTCACCAAGCAAGTGAAAGTGTCTTTTAGCTTGGGGAAGTATGAAGACGAGGTTTTGTGCGATGTTGTTCCCATGCAGGCGACCCATATTTTGTTGGGTAGACCGTGGCAGTTTGATAGACAAGCTACTCAGGATGGAGTCACCAATAAGTACTCCTTCACGTATAAGCAAAAGAAGTTGGCACTTGTTTCCCTTAGTCCTCAACAAATTTATGAGGATCACGTGAAACTGCAGCAACTGCACATGGAGGCGGATGAGGAGATGTCTAGGAAGCAGCCGGTAGAGACCAAGGAGATGCAAGTAGAAGTGGAGATTGATAGAGAGGTTGTTGCTCTCAAAGATGAGGAGACCGATCCCGATAGGCCACAATTGGAGGGGTCCGACAACGACAAGCAGGCCGAGAAGGTGAACACTAAGGAGCAGCCGGTGGAGAAGAAGGTGGAAGTGGAAGTCGTGGTGAATACCAACAATAAGGCATACCTGCCTCCCAACAAATTGGTGGTAGTTGATCGAGCGGTTGATATCAACATTGATGAGTCTACTCCTAAATTGGAGCCATGTGAGGATGTGCTGCTTGAGGAATATGTTCCAATTACTTTGGAAGCAAAGGTTTTGACGCAGATCAACAAGTATGCATGTGAAGTCTTTTATGATGAAGCGCCGTTGCAAATTACGTATGAATGGTGGGAGCAACCATGGCTGTTTGAACAAGAAGTGAAGCCTGGCGGCCTTTACAACAACAACTTCGTCATGTTCAAGGTCCCAGAACAATCAGTGTTTGCGCCGAAGCATTTGGTTTTTGATCCCGGCAAGATGAATGATGGACAAGAGAGAACAGATAGGGTCCATCCATCGTTCCTTGCACTAAACGAAGATCTGATTTTTGATCCCGGCATTGGCATTCACGACTTGGATTTGAGGACAAATCCTCTTCAAGAAGAGGGGAATGATGCAGCCTGAACAAAGTCAAGCTCGCGCCAGAGCAGAGCTGAATTCCGCGCCAGACCAGAGCCAAGGATGCTAGAGCTGAAGCCGTTCCGCCAGAGCAGCGAAGTCATGCACTCGCTAGAGAAATCAAAAGGCCAGCGCAGCGGAGTCGAAGGCCAGCGCAGCGAAGTCGAGTGCCAGAGGAATCGTTCCGACAGAGGAATCCTCCCGCCAGAGGAATCGTCCTGCCAGAGGAATCGTCCCGAGCAGAGAAATCATTCCGACAGAGCGAACTTTCAGAACCAAGCAGAGCGGGCATTTACAGAGCTGGCGTTTCCAGAGGGGCGTCTTCCAGGCTGGCGTTCTCGCCCGAGTTGTCAAAACTTGCTGAGCAAGTTTATTTGTTTCCTTTGTTTTCGTTATTTTCCTTCTTTACATTAGGGTTTCCTTTGTTTTCGTTATTTCCTTATTTAAATTAGGGTTTTATTTTTGCCTATATATATGGCGGCTGTAAGGAACGAAAGAACAACTTTTTATGATATATCAATTAAATTTGTGAGATTATTCTCTCTTGAGGACTTCGAGTTCTTCCTGGATTTTTGCTCAAGCAAATCCAACTTATCGGTTCATCATCCCTCGTCGTGTGTCATTCAACGTCTCCAGAGTTGCTGTATCATTCATACGTTGGGGTTAGGGATCCGCTCTCTAGAAACGACGTAGAATAGATTCAGGGGTTTTGGGACAAACTTCCACCCTTTATCTTTATATTAATTTTCATTTCAAGTCTTCCGCGCATCTTTATTTGTTCATTCCGCTCTGATATCTTTTGGGATATCCACACTTTATCTTTATTACAGTTCTCATTATCATATCACTACTTGCATCTTTGCGATTTTATTCTTTTTTTTATCCATTTGTTCTTTTTTTTTCTTTTTTGCATTTTTTTCGATTTTGTTATTTTTTTTCTTTTCTTTTTTTTTACGTTTTTTTTTTGTTTTTCCTGTTTCTTTAGTTTTTTTGTATTTTATTTTTTGCATTTATATATATATATATATATATATATACATATATATTTCTTTTCATTATTTTCTTTTTATCATTTCGTTTTATTGTTTTTCTTTTGTATTTTTTTATATATTTTTCAATTTTTTTACTATTTTTTTGTATTTATCTTCTAATTTTTTTAATATGTATTATTCTTTACCTTTTTTATGTTTATCTATTTATTTATGAGTTATTTCAAAGTAAATATTGTTATGATGAAAAGTAATTATCTTAATGACGAAATTGATTTGGGGATTTGCTCAATGAAAATTAAATTGTGGAATTTTTATCAATTCTTTATTCAGTTTTACACTGCTTCTTCTTTAATTTATTTGGTCAAGTTTTTTTTAAGGAAATATTTGGTCAAGTAATTATTATCATAATAAAAAGTAACTATTGATTTGAACAAATGTAATATTTTAAACTTGTCACATTTATTTATGATAATTGTTACTTTTATTTATGAGAACTTATACTTTTAATTATTTGGTCAAATAATTATTATTGTAATAAAAAATAATTATTATTGTAGTAATTATTGTTGTAATAAAAAGTAATTATTATAACAATAAAATGTAATGTTTCGAGATTATCACATTTGTTCACGATAATAGTTACTTTTATTCTTAATAATTTATACTTTTAGTTATTTAATCAAATAATTATTATTGTAAGAAAAAATAATCAGGGTATTAGTATTCAAGGTTTATGGTTTAGTATTCACTATTTAGGGTTTAGTATTCAGTGTTTAGGTAATTACAAAATATAGAATGACATGAAATACTTATAGAAACATAAGTATACATTTGTACAAAGAAATGTATATACTAGGCCAAATAAAAGTAAATATTTCCGTTAGGGTTTAGTATTCATTATTTAGGGTTTAGTATTCAAGGTTTAGGGTTTAGTATTCACTATTTAGGGTTTAGTATTCAGTGTTTACGTAATTACAAAATATATAGAATGATAGAAAATACTTATAGGACATAAGTATACATGCTTACAAAGAAATGTATATATTAGGCTAAATAAAAGTAAATATTTCTGTTAGAGTTTAGCATTCAAGGATTAGGGTTTAGTATTCATTATTTAGGGTTTAGTATTCAAGGTTTAGGATTTAGTATTCACTATTTAAGGTTTAGTATTCAGTGTTTAGGTAATTACAAAATATAGAATGATAGGAAATACTTATATTAACTTCTTAATATGTAGAGTCATACTTATTTTCAAATGTAATAGTTATACTTAACAAATGTATACATTATCGGACTCGTCTGGACCTTTCTTCACTTGGACTGATCGGCGTAGGTTCCCCTTCCCGATTTAGTCTGTTCTGGATAGAGCCCTTTTCTCTCAGGATTTCTTTGATATTTGGTACTCTGCCTCTGCGTTGGTTCTCCCTAGGCTGGGGTCCGATCACTCTCCTATTCTTTTGAAGTGCCAGGATACGGCCTCCCCCCTGCTTGAATATGTGGTGCTCTCATGGGGGCTTTCTGGATCAGATTCGTGCTTCTTGGTCCTCGCCTCTTGATTGTTCTTGTCCTATAGTCCGCGTGATGAAAAAGCTGAAACGTCTTCGTCCGATCCTCAAGGCCTGGAACAAAGAGACCTTTGGGAACTAGAATACTGCCTTTGCTGATCTACAGCAGGATCTGGGCCTTCTTCAGGAGAATATTGATGAGCAAGGCTATACGGAGGATCTCTTTGTTCAGGAAGTTAGTTTGCAGGCGCGCCTTAGCACTATTCTTCTGAGGAAATCTGAGCACCTTCGACAGCAAAGTCGGGTCTCGTGGCTTTCCGATGGTGATCATAATACTCGCTTCTTCCACTCTATGGTGAAATGGCGTCGGGCTAGTCAATCCATCAAGAAGCTCATTATTGATGGCGTCACTTCTGACGATCCGACTGCTATGGCGGCTCACGTGGTTAGCTTCTATGAGGATCTCTTCATGGAGCCGAGCTCTGGGGCAGTGGACAGATCCTGGATCTCTGGTTACATTCCCCATTCTGTTACTGCGGCTCACGCTGCTCGGCTTACCTCGCTTCCTTCTGCGAAGGATGTTCGAGAGGTGGTCTTCTCGATGGATGGGAATAGCGCTCCTGGCCCGGACGGTTTCAATGGTGCCTTCTTCCAACACTCTAGGGAGGTGGTGGGGGAAGATGTGGTCGGCGCAGTTAGACGCTTCTTCTCGCTTGGTATATCCCTCATGGTCTCAACTCCAATTTTCTTTGCCTTCTTCCTAAGAAGGTGCATGCGGTTCTGGTTTCGGATTACCGACCTATTGTCCTTGGCAATTTCTTCTTCAAAGTCATCACCAAAATTCTGGCTTCTCGTCTCAATTTGGTGGCGGCTGAGATCGTTTCGGCCAATCAGTTCGGTTTTATTTCAGGACGTTCTATTCAGGAGTGTATTCTGCTGGCTTCTGAAGGGGTCAACTGCATGGAACGTTCGATTCAGGGGAGGAATTTGGCACTCAAAGTGGACATCCGGAAGGCTTTTGATACCTTGAGCTGGGAGTTCGTCGACGTCGTCTTGGATTGCTTTGGGTTTCCTCTTACTTTTCGCCACTGGATCAGCGCTATCTTCCAGTCGGCTAAGATTTCCGTCCTTTTTAACGGTGAGCAGCATGGGTTTTTCAGTTGTTCCCGGGGGGTTCGTCAGGGGGACCCCTTCTCTCCGATTTTGTTTGCTTTGGCGGAGGAGGTTCTGAGTCGCCTTCTTTTGGACGCTGCAGATAGGGGCTTCATTAGTCGTATGAGGATGTCCCGCTCGGTGCTTTTTCCGTCTCATCTCCTGTACGCTGATGACATGCTCTTATTTTGTAAAGCCGACAAGCGCAGTTGTCGGATGATTGATTCTATCCTGTAGCTTTATGCTAGCGTCTTCGGGCAACACTGCAATAAGATCAAGTCCACCATTTTTTTCGGCAAAGGGGTTTCTCTTCGGTGTCGCCGCCGGCTTCAACGTGATTTGGGCTTTTCCCCGGGCTCCTTGCCTTTTTCTTATTTAGGGGTTCCTGTTTTCGCGGGCCGGGCTTCTTCTGTGCGTCTAGCGGGTATTCGGGACCGCATTATTGCTCATTTTCTCAAGTGGCAAGGCATGCAGCTTTCTATGGCCGGTCGCCTCTGTCTGGTTACTTCCGTCATCCAGAGTGCCGCAGTGCACAACATGTTAATTTATAAGTGGCCGGCTAAGCTCCTTCATGACTTGGATCGCGCTTGTCGGTCCTTTATTTGGACGGGCAGCACCTCTTCGAAGCCTAGGTCTTCGGTGGCTTGGAATAGAGTTTGTGCGCCGAAGGAACAGGGAGGGTTGAATGTCAAGTCGTTCACTCACATCAGTCAGGGTTTCATGCTTAGGTTGGGGTGGTTGCTGCTCACTTCTGATTCCTTTGGCTTTCGCCTCTTCAGAGAGCGTTATCTTGATTCCTGTCTGCGGCCTCGGTCGCCTTGGTTTTCCTCCACGATTTGGCTGGGTCGAGGGAGTCCATTCGTACTTTGATCAGAGACACGCACTGTTCTATTGGCCCTGGCTCCTCTGTTATGTTCTGGTTTGATAATTGGCTTGGCTACAGGCTGATTGATCGAATTGGGATTCCTGAGGCAGATTATCATCTTCTCATGCAGTCAGTTTCGGATTATTATTTTGATGACACTTGGCACTTCACTCTGGATTTCGTGCAGGCTTTTCCGGATATTGCTGTTGACATTGTGTCAACTCCCATCAGCGGGGGGGAGGATCGTCGTGCTTGGATTCATTCTCACTTTGGTGATGTCTCCTCCGCGATAGCCACAGATCATGTTCGTCCCTCCTTCCCGAAGGTTACCTGGGGCAAGTGGATTTGGGCCTCGTTTATTCCGGTGCGTCGCTCTATTGTGACCTGGAGGGTTATTCTGGGCAGGCTCCCTACTGCCAGCGCTTTGCGTCATTCGGGTTACTGCGGTCCGGGTTGGTGCCCTTTGCGTAAGAATGCGAACGAAGATATCTGTCATCTTTTTTGGGAGTGCGAGGTTGCTAGACAAGTTTGGGGTTTCCTCTTTTCCTGGTTCAGGATGGATGGCTCTGGTTCTCAGGAGATTGGAAGCTTCATCATTTGGGCCATGAACAGGACTATGAGCAGGCAGGTGAATAACCTCTGGCGGGTGGGTATTATGTCTACTATTTGGAGTATTTGGAATCTGAGGAACAGGGCTATTTTCGATGACGCTCTGGTGTCTGCTATGGCCTTAGCTGTGCATATCAAAGCTTTCATTTTCAAAGCCTCTCGCATTAGCCTGGGGGAGATGGCGAATTCTGTGGTCGATCTTCTTGTTCTTCATGGTCTTGGGGTCCCGGGTCGACCTCGTCGGCCTACTTCCTACATCTATGTGTTTTGGCTTCCTCCTCCTCAGCCTTGGCGGAAGATTAATATTGATGGTTTGGTGCATGGCTCCCCTCCCCTTATTCACGATGGTGGGGTTATGCGTGACGCCTCGTCTGTCTTAGGTTGCTTCCATTTCTCTGCTGGCCGTGGTTGGGCGTTTGAAGCCGAGCTTCTTGCCCTCATCATTGCCCTGGAGCAGATCATCGCCCAGAACTGGGATTTCGTGTGGATTGAGACGGACTGCACTTACATGGTCGATCTCCTCCGTTCGTGCTCCCACACGGTCCCGTGGAGATTCTTCAGTCGTTGGCGGAAGGTACTTTCTTCCATTGCTGATTTGCACATTATTATCACTCACATTTACAGGGAAGGAAACAGGGTTGCTGACTTCATGGCCTCTTCGGTGACGGAGGAGAGGGATTTGGCCGTTTGCGATCCCAGAGATTCTTCATTTGGTGAGAGATGACAAAAGAGGTCTTCCTTACATTCGTATCGTCCCCTAAGTGCGATGGGTTGTACAAGGAAGTTTCTTTCTTTTTCATATTTTTTGCTGTTTTTTGTTTTCGGTTCTTGGGCTGTCGCTTTCGGGCTTTGCTCCTGGGATCCCTGGGTCCGCTGGTCTTGGGTGGTGATCTCTTCTTTACGTCCCGCTGAGCTTCTTCACTGCTTTAGTTTTGCCCTGGCTTCCGAGGCTCTGGCTTGTGTTGGGTTCTGGTGGCTGTTCTTGGCCTTAAGCTAGGTGCATGCCTGGGGTGTGATCCGGAATTTACGGCTTGGGGAGGCAACGGATGGATGAGCTTCTTTGATGGGATTTGTCCGGTTGATGTTTGCAGGAGTGTCTTCATGGCAAGCTGGTTTCTCTGGTTGTGTTGGTTGTTCTCTTGGTCTCTGCTCCGATGTCAATTGAACCGTTATGAGCATGGAAAACCTCGCGGGAAGTCTTTGGTGATCCCAACTACTTCATCCCATGAAGTTGGCCTCCTCCAGACCTCTGCTCCTATGATGGTGGTATTGTTATGAGCATGGGAAACCTCGCGGGTTTTCTTTGGTTACCCCAACTACTTCATCCCGTGAAGTTGGCCTTCAATGTTTAAATTTTAGTTGGTAATATTGGTTGAGTTTCTTAACGGCTTCGCTTTAGGAGACTCACTGCTTGCGGGGAATCGGGTCTGACCGGATTGGTTGCTTTTCTTGATGTTGCCTCCCCAGACTTTACTTCGTTCTCATCCTCGGTCTGCAGTGCTTGAGGCAGGTCTGTTTCGGGCTTGTTTTGGTGGGAGAGCCTCGTGAAGCCTTTGTTTTCCGGGGCCGGTTTGGTGGTTTGATGGAACGTTTGAGGTGCTGATCCACCCTTGACCTTTGTCCCTGGGGGGAAGGGTTGGTTTTTCGCTTTGTCGTTCTTCTTTTCTTCGTTGCTCTGTTGTGTTTTGGTTGGTTTGGCCTGCTGCTATTTTGTTTCTTGTTTGGCAGGTTGGTTCAGGCACGCTTCTAGCACTTTGACTCATCTGGCGCCTTGTCTCCTCTGGCGCCTGACTCCTCTAGCGTCTCCTCCCCTCTGGCGCCTCGACTCCTCTGGCGCCTAGAATCCTCTGGTGCCTTGACTCCTCTGGCGCCTTGACTCCTTTGGCGCCTTCACTACTCTGGCGCCTCGATTCCCCTGGCGCCTCGACTCCTCTGGCACCTAGACTCCTCTGGCGCTTCCACTCCTCTGGCGCCTCCACTCCTCTGGCGCCTGGACTCCTCTGGCGACTTGACCCCCCTGGCGCCTCGACTCCTCTGGAGTCTTGACTCCTCTGGCGCCTCGACTCCTCTGGCGCCTTGACCACGCTGGCGCCTCGCCTCCTCTGGCGCCTCGACTCCTCTGGCGCCTCGACTCCTCTGGAGCCCTGACTCCTCTGGCGACTCGACTCCTCTGGCGCCTCGTCTCCTCTGGCGCCTTGTCTCATCTGGCGCCTTGTCTCGTCTGGCGCCTCGACTCCTCTGGCGCCTGCGGTCCCGTTTTTTTGTTCGTTCTTGTTGTTTTCCTTCTCCTTACGCTTGAGTTTTTTGTCTTCTTCTTGTTTTGGTTTTTCCGGACTCTCCTTATTTGCGCATGTGCTCTCAAGGTTTTTTGTTGTTTTTCTTCAATAAAATTTCTATTTCAGCAGTATACATTATTGAAAAAAAATGTAAATGTTAGACCTACTTAAAGTACATATTTCCTGTATGAACAGTAATATAAAAATAATTGTATTACTTTCATAGTAATACGATTATCCACAACAAATAATTATCCATAGTAATAGTTTATACTTTTAGTTATTTAATCAAATAATTATTATTGTAAGAAAAAATAATCATTGATATATATAAAAGCAATGTTATTTTTAATTACTCGTTAGAACTTGTAATTTTGTATATTTGGCCAAGTAATCATTGTCATAATACAAAGTAACTATTGATCTGATGAAAAGTAATGTTTCAAAATTATTACATTTGTTCACGATAAATGTTACTTTTATTATGCGAATTTGTACTTTTAGTTATTTGCTCAAATAAATATTTTTGCAAGAAAAAGTAGTTATTGATGTGAAGAAAAGTAATGTTATTTTCACTCATTAATACTTTTATTCCTAACTATTTGGTCAAGTAATTATTGTCATACAAAAAATAATTATTGTTACTATGAAATGTAATGTTTCTGAATTATAATATTTGTTCACGATAATTGTTACTTTTATTCATAAGAATTTATACTTTTGGTTATTTAATCAAATAATTATTATTGTAAGAAAAATTAATCATTGATATGTATAAAAGTAATGTTATTTTTACTCGTTAGAACTTGTAATTTTGTATATTTGGTCAAGTAATCATTGTCGTAATAAAAAATATCTATTGATGTGATGAAAAGTAATGTTTCAAAAATGTTACATTTCTTCATGTCAATAATTATTTTTCGTTATAATAATTATTAAAATTAAATATTCCTATTAGGGTTTATGATTTGGTGTTCAAGGTTTAGGGTTTAGCGTTCAAGATTTAGTATTTATGGTTCAGGTTTTAGAAAATATAGTAGTACCTTATAGTGAATGAAAGAAAATACTTATATTAACATAAGTATACATTTGTGCTAACAAATGTATACTTTATACTTATTAAAAGTAAATATTCCTATTAGGATTTAGGATTAAATGTTCAGGGTTTAGGGTTTAAAAAATATAATACTTTATATCGAATGAAGGTAAATACTTATATTAACATAAGTATATATTTGTGCGCACAAATGTATACTTTATGATGTTTAATTAAAAGTAAATATTCCTAGCTATTAGGGTTCGTGATTTAGTGTCCAGTGTTTAGTGTTCAGGATTTTAGGATTTTGGGTTTAGGTTTTAGAAAATATAATACTTTATATTGAATGAAAGTAAATACTTATATTAACATAAATATATATTTGTGTTAACAAATGTGTATTTTATATTTATTAAAAGTAACTATTATTTTAATAAAAAGTAATTATGCATATGAAGTAATATTTTAAAATTAGTACTTTTTTCACGAAAACTTGTAATTTAAATTATTTGGATAAGTAATTATAGTCGTAAGAAAAAATAATCATTGATGTGAATAAAGGTAATATTAAAAAAAAGCATAAATAAATGGAAAAAATAGAAAAAAAGTTAAAAATAAAAAAATGAAACAAAAAAGCATAAAATAAAAAACTGAAAAAAAAAATAAAAAATGAAAAAGACAAAAAACTAAAAGAAAAAGTAAAAAAGGAACAAAAAAACAAAAGAAAAAATGAAAAAGATAAAAAACTGTAAAAAGAAAAAGAAAAATAGAAAAAGAGAGGAAAAAACGGAACATAAAAACCCAAGAAAATGGGACTAGTCCCTTGGATTAAGATTGGCGTTGATTACCAGTACACCAAAGAGTGCCTTTGGTTTTATTTATTAAAATCAGTTATATAATACTCCCTTCGTCCCGACTTTTGGTATCCAATTGAGAACAGCACGAGTTTTAATAAAGTGATTGATGTGTTGCCAGTTGTGAGTGGAATAAGGGTCCCACATTTATGTGACAGTTAAAATAATTAAAATGGAATAAGGGCTCCACTTACTTTTACAAAAAGTAGATATGGATACCAAAATGTGAAAGGGCCAAAAAAAGAAAGTTGAATACTAAAAGTTGGGACGCAGAGAATAATATTTGATCCGGGTGAGGTGACCGCATGGTATGCGGTTAGCCGCACACAAGTCTAACTCTTTGGTTTGTTGTTTTGCTTTTGAGAAGCTGTTTCCGTACAAATAAAAAATAAAAAATTAAGCCAGTAAATACGTAGACAGGTCATAGGTGGTAGATAGTAGTAGTACTTTGTTAGATTTATCCTTTTACTTCGTCCTCCTCCTTTACCCTTTTACCATTACATGGAAGCTTTGTTTCAGCAATAGGGCGGATAGAAAAGCAATGCAAATAAAAAATGAAAATTTTTGTAAAGCCTATATTATATATTTATGGGGTGACACATTATACATGAATTTTTGTTTACACATTTCCTCCTTCCAAACGACCTCTTAAATCAAATGAAGCCGTTGTTGACAGACGAAGCTTGAACCGTGGTCTTCACGGTTATTTATATTCTTTCCAATTTAGATGAGTTATTCAAATTCAACAGCACAGGTTCTTTGAAAACATGCTTACACTTTTGTTTTCCGTAAATTTTGTTCACACACTATACCCGTTTGTTTGTTGAATTGTTTTAGAGGTGACTCCATTTTTCCTTTTTGTATTCAAAGCGATAACCATGGATCTCGGATCTCGGTTTTATAATTTTTGTAGGATTACTAATTTGCAGAAAGTTTTTCATTCTTGGACTTAATACATGGAAAAAAAAGAATTAACTTGTATAAGCCATTTCTTTGAGGAGATGTTGGGTATGTGTCCACTACATGCAAGAGCACTTGTGATGTGTCCTCTCACAATGAATCGGTTCTTATCGATGGCTCAATTTATGGTGTCCACATTCTAATATCTTGGGTGTGTAAGTGAAATTGTGTTTAAATGTTTATATTTCCTGTTTTAAGAAATGACCGAAAATATTGGTCCCTCGGTGAACTTTGGTACTTTATTTTAAGAAACAATAGGGCCGGATGACCCTATTGGTGATTGAAACTTAAATTTTGTCCACAAAATTTGAAATATCAATATTTGGTCATCTTTTATGTGCTCTACCTAATCTAACCTTTAATCCAACAGATCCAACAACTTCCTTTGACCCGGATCCAGATTTAGGGATTAACCCATGCAGCAGCACATACACATGATTCAGCTTTCATCATCTCTCTCTCTCTATCTCGCCCGCGACGTGAACTTTCATTCGGCCAATTCTTCTCTCCGCCTATTTCATAAGTTGCGACGATGATGAATGAAGCCAATTCTCCTCTTCGCCTGTATCTCGCTCTCTTGCTGTAATTTTCCTCTCCGCCTGTATCTCGCTCTCGCCGGCGCCGACGAAGAGATTAGAGAGACGATTATCCTCTCATCTTCCTCTATCTCACCGCGATCGACATATCTGCAACCTCTCTCAATTCCTCTCCGCCTCTATCTCTCTCTCGCAGGCGCCGACGAAGAGACTAGGCGGTGGATCTGATCTGATCGTTGCGTCCACCTCCTCCATCGGCAGATTTGATCTCCGCCTCCTTCGATTTCAGCCATCGACAGATCTGATCTGATCTGATCTGTGCTGCACGTATGGCACTTATGGCACTATTAGTGCCATAAGTGCACACTTCCCCCTAGAGTTTTGATATTCCATTTAGGAGTTTAGATTATCCATTTGGGGTTTAGATGTTCCATTTAGGGTTTAGATTATCCATTTAGGGTTTAGATGTTCCATTTAGGGTTTAAATAATGTTGTTGTGTCTGTATTTGTGCTGCACGTATGGCACTTATGGCACTAATAGTTAGGGGCGGTTTTTCAACTATATACATATATAGTTGAAAAATAAATAACTTCATTAACTAGTTCAGTGGAAGTATGCTTCTTTCACGGCTTGTTGACGCAGGTTCGAATCTTGAGAGCGGCATTTTACGTTTTTTTTTTGCTTTGACCTTTGGGCCTTTTTCCTTAACTAAGTGACATGTATCAGAATTCTTTGGGGCCCTTTTCCATAAGTAAAGTGGCGTGTGAAAGCAAAACAAAAAATAAGATATATTTGTTACCAAAAATAAATGAAGACTTTAGGTATTCCACCTCTCTAAATTATAAAGAAGGATCAAACCAAACGTCTCTTTCTCAGTTCTCAATTTTCTCCAATTCTATTTTCTCTTCTACTATCTCTCTCAAGTCTAAAACTCATTATCTCCATTCTCCAATTCTCTATACTGCAATGTTTAACAAATAACAATCAACATTCAACATACAACAAGCAAGGTAATTAGGTAAATCTTTTGTGTGAAATTTGTAATTACTCCCTCCGTCCACTAATTCATGACCTAAGGAGCAAAACACGGGTTTTAAGAAAAAGTGTATTTTTATTAGTTGAGTGGAGAAAGGGACCCACAATTAATGTATTGTTTATTAGTTGAGTGGAGAAAAAGTGTATTGTTTTGGGACCCACCAATTAAATATAAATAAAAACTTACTAAAAATGGATAGGCCTTGAGTTGGTGGACGTCCCAAAAAGAAAAGAAGGCCTTGAATTAATGGACGGAGGGAGTATATTTTAATAATTTAGTTAATAATTATTTTCAATAATTTTTATATTTTATGTAGGTTGGGATGTTAGTCTATGACTCAGTGGAAATTCAAATTCATTTATAGAGTAAGAGATTAGAGAATAAATCTGAAATCATCAATTCATCGAGATCATTGGAGCCTGGTTCTATCATTCCTTTCTATTTTTTTTACATTATATAGTTAATTTTACTTACTTTGATTGTGCTTAATAGTTAATATGACTCGAAAGTCTAAATCAGGATATGAAAAGCGCTGTAAAAAAAAGAAAGAAATTGAATTCATCGAATCTCAAAGGGGTGCTTTTCATAAGTTTTTGACAAAAAAACCTCAAGTAGGTGAAAAATCTGGTACTTCTAATGAGTTAGATGAAATTGTTGTTGATTGTGAGAATGCTGAAATTTTAAAAAATACTATTGCTGATGTTAACAAGGATATTACAAATAATTCAAATGATCTGGATGATATTTCTGGTGGTGAGAATGACAATACTAATGTTACACAAAATGATTCTATTTTAGTTGACATATATGATCCAAGAAAATGGGATGGTCTTGATTCAAATTTGATTGATGTTTTGGTAGTAAAATGGTCCAAAAAGAGACTTAACTATAGTGAATGGCCCTAAAGATAAATATTCTAGAAGATTCTCTTCAACTTTTTATACTAGATATTTGTCTAATGGTGAAACTTGTGATAGAGAGTGGCTTGTTTACTCAAAGGAGCTTGATAAAGTTTTTTGTTTTTGCTATAAAATATTCAAAAAAGGTCATGGAAAAGGTCAATTAACAAATGAAGGCTTTAATGATTGGACTCACCTTAGTACTAGACTTAAAGAACATGAAACAAGTGTTGATCATGTATTGAATATGACTACTTGGTGTGACCTTCGATATAGATTGCCACAAAATGAAACAATTGATAAAGTTGCTCAAGAATTACTTAAAAAAGAGAAGGAATACTGGAAAGATGTTATAACTAGAATTATTATTATTGTGAAGAATCTTGCAAAACATAACCTAGCATTTCGCGGAAAAAATGAAAAGCTATATAAAACTAGGAATGGCAATTTTTTGGGTTTAATTGAGATGTTGGCCAAGATTGATCCTGTGATGAAAGAGCATGTTCAGCGTATTGAAAGTGGAAAGATTCATCATCATTATTTGAGCCATGATATTCAAAATGAATTGATACTCTTAATTTCTTCTAGAATAAGATCTGTTATTATAAAAACCATAAAAGATGCAAAGTATTTCTCTTTAATGTTGGATTGTACGCCTGGTGCTAGTCATGATGAGCAGATGACCTTAATTCTAAGGTGTGTTGATAGCTCTTTTGAAATAAGAGAATATTTTGTTGAATTCTTGCAAGTTGATGATACAACTGGTCAAGGGCTTTTTCAAGTGTTAGAAAATGTTTTGAAATCTCATGATCTTGATATTAATAATGTTAGAGGTCAAGGATATGATAATGGAGCTAACACGAAAGGTAAAAATCAAGGTGTGCAGAAAAGACTATTAGATTTGAATCCTAGGGCTTTTTATACTCCATGTGGTTGTCATAGTCTTAATTTAGTTTTGTGTGACATTGGAAACACTTGTACGAAAGCAAGAGATTTTTTTGGAATAGTCCAACATATTTATACTTTATTTGCTAATTCTACAAAGTGATGGCATATTTTAAAAGAACATGTGAAAGGTCTTACTCTTAAATCATTGTCGGCCACACTGATGGGAAAGCCGTGTTGAAGTGTTAAGGCTATTAGATTCCAAATTGTTGAAATACGAGAAGCCGTACTTGAAGTAGCTGCTATTGATAACGATACTAAAATACAAAGTGAAGCGAAATCCCTAGCTGTTAATGAGCTTGGTAATTTTGAATTTTTGCTTGCTATAACTATTTGGTATGAAATTTTATATGCTGTGAACTTGGTTAGCAAACATTTACAGTCAAAAGACATGTTGATTGATACTGTCATGAGCGAGATAAAGGGTTTGGCTTCTTTTTTAAAAGTTATAGAGAAACCGGGATTTCAAGTGCTATGGAAACTGCGAAACAATTAGCAAATGAATTAGGAACTGACCCTATATTTCCTCAAAGGCGTATAATACGTAGAAAAAGACAATTTGATGAGATGGTTGGTGAGGAAACATCACTATCTTTAGAGGAAGAATTTAGAATTCAATACTTTTTATACATTGTAGATCAAGCAATTGCATCATTAGATAAGAGGTTTGAACAATATGAGTTATATGAGAATATTTTTGGTTTTTTGTTCAATTTTGAGAAGCTCCGATCACTTGATGATATTAAGCTTCAATCTTGTTGTAGTCACTTTGAAGATGCACTTAGAAAAGGTGAGGTATCAGATATTCATGGACATGATCTATATATTGAGTTAAAATTGTTTAGAGAAATGTTGCCTAAAGAAAAAATGGGAGCAAGGGATTTATCAATATTTTTGAAACAATTTAATTGTTTTCCAAATGTAATGATTGCTTATAGAATCTTACTTACGATTCCTGTTACTGTTGCTTCAGCAGAAAGAAGCTTTTCAAAGTTGAAGTTGCTTAAATCACACTTACGGACAACTATGTCGCAGGAAAGACTAAATGGCCTTGCTTTGATGGCGATCGAATGTGATCTTTTGGAAGAAACTGATGATGAAAGTGTTATTAGTGATTTGTTTCAAAATTTACAAGGAGGGCAGCACTTTTCAAGTGAATGTCTTAGTTTTTACATGCTTATTGTGTAATTTGATTAAAAAAAAAAACTATCGTTCAAATATATATTTTTGTTTTATATTTTTGATATATTTTTAGCTATAGAAAAGGGCCCAATTTTAAATTCTGCACCGAGCCTTTCGTGGGTTAGCCCCGCCCCTGCTAATAGTGCCATAAGTGACAACGGAAATCCAAATAAAACCAAAGTAAAATCTTGGCACTTATGGCACTAATAGTGCCATAAGTGCCTAATCCGACCCGGCACGCGACCCGTGTGCCTGATCCTACCCGGTCCGCCTCATTAAGGGTAAAAACGTCCAAATCAATAAAAATGGCCAAATTTTGTGTTTTTTGAATGTGTGGCCATAAATTGTGTTTTATGCTTCATTTTAGCCATAAAATTTTGTTGTTACATGTTCTCTCTTTTTTTATGGAGACTAACCACAGCAGACTATCCTCTCTACCTATGTTTACTAATGAAAAATACGACATATGGAAGTTTCAGCTTGAAAGCTTCCTCACCGCCCAACACTACCGAATGTGTTGAGTCATCACCAACGAACCAATCATCATCACCAAAACCGTCAAAAGAGTTCCCGTTGACCCAAATCGGGATCCATACGATGAGGTCCAGATCAAGCAGAAGGTTGACTTCACCACAGAAGAAATGAAGCAAGATGAGCTAGACAACCTCGCCAAAAGCATCATCTCCGGCACAGTTCATGTCACCAAGATCATCAAGTGCAAAAGTGCAAAGAAGATGTGGGACATTCTTAAAAGAATGTGCGTATGATCCGAGGAAATCAAGGAGAATAAGCTGTCGATAGCTTGCCAAAAGTTCGACTCATTTCTCATGCTCAAGAATGAATCTGTCAACGAGATGGAACTCAGATTCAATCAGATCCTGAATAAAGTTCAATCCATCTCGAAGGACAAGTACACTCAATGAGAAATCAACTTGAAGATATATTCTTCGAGCACTGCCGCGGGGAGATTGGCAGATCTATTCAGTCGCTCATCAGAACAAGCCTGGATTCAGTTAGCTCCCGACAAACAAGCTCTTCCCTGATCTCTTGGCAAATGAGTTTGACATCCAGAGAAATCTTGGAATCAAAAAGGCTGGAGGATCAGACGAAGATGGTTCATCAACCTTAAGAGGAGCGGCACTGAAAGCTTCATCAAGAGAAAGCAAGAAACAAACGAAGGAACCAGTGGAACTCAAGCTCGAGGACTTCTTCAGTCAATATGCTTTGTTGACTGAAAGATTCAACAAGATGGAGTCCAAATTCCGCAAGTACAGAAGATTCCACAAGCAGCACTACAAAGGAAAAGAAAGAGAAAGCAACTCCAAACATTCCACTGATCGAACACGAGCTAACGTTGAAGGACCCAAACATTGATTGGGTACTGACTCAACTAGAAACACCTCTAAGTTGACTTGCAATAGAACAAGGACATCCTAGTGATGGTAAGTTGACCCAGTGTCATCTCTCAAGGAAAGTCTTTAAGGGCTTTTAATTGTATCGTAGGAAAAACAGTAAAGAAAGCAGTAAAGAGTTTGATTTTAAAAACTGAAACTTAAACTTAAATTTAAACTTAAACTTGAATTAAACTTGACTTGAATTTAAACTTAATCTAGGCAAGAATTTAAACAACTTAAATTAAACCTACTTATGAAATTAAATACTTGTAAATTTAAAGACTTCTAATCTAGGCGTGAAACTAAAGTACATAATTTAAATTGCATAATTAAAAAGAAAGCATAAACATAAAGACAAAACGTAAACATGATTAAACAAAATAAATTGAATTGAAATACGAAATACCGTAAACGTCTTGAACGTGTAATTGTGTCACGCAATCACAAGCCAAGAAATAACTAAAAACTTAACTAAATCGAAAACTAACTAAGAACAATGAAAATCGACAGTTATGAAAGAACTATGAAAGCAAGTAAAATCCTAAGTTTCGGATGCCAACAGATCTCAAAGATGGCGTCTAAAACTAGGGCAAAGTATATTTTTACAATGAAAAGTATGGCCCTATTTATAGACTTCAAATCCCTTTAGATCACCATGGAAGTTGCCATGCAAAGTAGAATTCTAAAGGCAATAGAATCATGCAAGATAAGGCAACTCTCCAGCTGTGACGCGCGCTGCAAGTCATCTCCATTCTGGCCGAATTCGCGGCTCTCACCAGAGAAACGGCTTCCGCTCTGGCGCACTTGTCCGCTCTGACTCCCGGTTTCTCTGGCTTCTTGATTTCTCTGCTCTGGCATTCGGTTCCTCTAGCTTTTTGATTTCTCTGGCTTTTTGATTTCTCTGGCTTTTCTCCCCTCTGACTAGTTGACTTCGCTGCTCTGGGATTTGATTTCTCTGGCGAGTGCATCTGCTCTGCTCTGGAGATGTCGGCTCCGCTCCTCTGGCATTCCGCGGATTTCTCTGCTCTGCAGCGACAAAGCATATTTCTCTGCTCTGACTTGGTTCCGCTGCTCTGGCTCTGGAGCATTTCTCTGGCTTCCCATTTCACTGCTCTGGCATACTGGGGCTTCGCTTCTCTAACATGCCAGAGTATGCACAAAAACATAATTCTTAACCCAAACTCTCCAAAATTTGCACTCTTCATCTCGAAAACCTAAATCTCCTGCAAAGCATAAAATACACCATAAAACGCACCAATTTCCAGAAGATTTAACTTAAAATATGCACATGCAAACCCCAAAATTTAGAACAATTAAGCATAAATCAACCCCCCCCCCACACTTAGCCTTTTGCTTGTCCTCAAGCAAAATCCATATGAATCCTAGGAAGAGATTGATTTCAACAATGCTAATTTCCATCCAAACGTTCTCAAAGTCAATTCAAAATTTTACAATCAACACACATCTCTCGATCATGCAAGTAACTCAAAGTTTAAGAAGCAACAAAATAGTAATGTAAGCAATTCGATCAGACCCAATTCTCCGCTAGAAGTGAATTCCCTAATGTGATCGCCTTTATAATCAATATCACCATTTTTCACACTTTGTGTACTTGAGATTTCGACAGTTGAGCCATAATTCATGAAATAAAAACCATTTGGATGTACTCCAAAGTCTTTTCACGTGGTTTCCCATGCTCGTAGTTAGACTAGAGGAGCAGAGACTCAGAGCTGTCACGTTTTCAGAACAGGCCAGATGTTTCAGAGCTGGCATTTTCAGGGTTGGCAATTCGTCCAACATTTTTCACATTTCACAGATAAGATACGATCGTAGGCAATCACAATGACAACACTCCTTCTAGCATCTACCGGACAAATCACGTTTTACTAACTTACAATCATGTTGCAACAAAACTCAAATTCTTTGCATAAACAAGAAACATATATCAAGAGTAAAATAAGAATAACCACCATTCATTCACAAACCCGAAATTCGCATCGAAAACCATCTACTCTTCCACAAATTCATAAAAGTTAGCAAGATTCGAGACCAAAAACTAAGCATAGAAAGACTAATCTCGCCCAATTGAAAGCATAAACACAATAAAACACCCCCCCACACTTAAAGCATGCCATGTCCTCAGGGTACAAAAGAAATAAGAATAGAGGAGAAAACGTCCCTGATTATTGGCATGGGGGAACTGAAGCATCGTAAGAGGCGGTGAAGAGTGGAGTTTGTGGTCGATGCAGAGTAGAAAGTGGCCACGCTGAATCAGGTCAGCGCTGGCAGAGCAGCACGGAGAATTGCAGCGCGGAGAAGTGTAGCGATGGCAGAGCAGCATGGAGAAGTGTAGCGCTGGCGTGCAGTAGCGGTGGTGGCAGCAGCGCCGGCGGCATATTGAGAATTGCATCGCTAAAAACAAGACATGCACACCAAGCATCATAGTATCCGCAAAGCAACCGAAACTTAGGAAAAACACGAAACACACAACTAAAAACAAGGAAAGAACAAGAAAAACAAAACAAGAAAAACATAAACAAACCAACAGTGGGTTGTCTCCCACCAAGCGCTAGAGTTAAAGTCTCCAGCCCGACTTCAGATTTGAATCATCAGTGAGGATCGTGCAGAGCTGGAAGCTCCACCACCTTCGAATATCATCAAATATCTTCTGCATGGCTCTCTGGTAAGTTGCACCAGCATTCTTCAACCCCAAAAAGGCATCAATTTGTAGCAATAGATCCATTTTGAGGTTCGAAATGCTGTCAATTCTTTATTATTTGGTGACATACGAATTTGATTGTAACCGAAGATCCATCCATAAAAGTCAGAGCTTCATGCCAAGTCGTAACATCGATCATCAATTTAGCAATTGGTAATGGAAAGTCATCCTTAGGGCACACGCTTCATTCAGGTCCCTAAAGTCGACACATACACGAATTTGCCCTGTTTTTCTTTCTCACCGGGACAATGCTTGAAATCCATGTCGGGTATTTAACTTCTCTAATAAACCCCACATCGATGAGTTTGTTCACTTCAGCTTCGATTAGAGGAACCAACTCTGGTCGGAACCGGCGCTGAGCTTGTTTGACTGGTCGTGCATCATTTCTGACGGCTAAATGGTGAACAGCTATCTTGGAGCTCAATCCTGGCATTTCCTTGTAAGACCATGCAAAAATGTCTTTAAATTCCTTGAGCAATTTAATATATGAATATTCCTCATCAGCAGTCAACAACGCGCTGATGTAAGTGGGTCGTGGATCTTCAACAGTGCCCAAGTTAATTTCTTTTAATTCATCAACAGTAGCCTTGACTCCCTCTTCAAATTGTTGAGGAGCTATTTCAACATCTTCTTCTTCAACAGCCACTTCCTCACATGAGGTGATATGGTTTGATAGCGACAACATCTCCATCCTGCTGGCGAGGGCTCTTGAAATCAATACATACTTTAATGCTTCCATTTCTCTTACGCATGAAGATAAGACTGCGTGCCATATTTTCTGTGATAGTACCATCTCTAACTAGATCCGCAATTTCACGACGCACTTGACTTCGAGTAGTGTGGGAAACTGGATTACTAGCACCACTAGTAACATAGTGAGATGAACCCACACTTTCTCTATCTTCATCGTATTCAGCATCCTGTGTAAAGACGACCATTTTCATCTTGGCCTTCAATTCTTTTCCGTACGACATGAGCAAAGTGGTACACCTTCTCATACGAGAAGGAATTGAGCTCCTTAGCTTTCCTGTCATGTTCAATTCATCAATCCCTTTCGTCCTGTCTTGTTTCCATGGATGCCTTTGCCAAGTGTTTTAAAGACAGAGACTCGTTGAGCTTTCTTTTTACCCAACCTTTTGAAAACTAGAAACTCTTTGAGTTCTTCGATTGCTTGAAGATTCCGGGGTTTGCTTGGTGCTAGCATAGTTAGCAGTGGCTCTCTTTATGGTGATACGAATGGGGCTTTGCACCATGTATCCCAAACCTGCCTTGGGGTTTTGGCTTGTGTTAGCAAGTTTTTCTCATATGAGACTTTGACGTGGAGCTTTCTTGGGGATTGTATCCAGCAATCATAAGGAGTTTATATACCTTCGGACCAAAGTATTTTGAGAGTTCTTTGTTTGAGATATCTCCATGTTCTGTGGTGTCACTTTGCTTTGGTCGGACAAAACCTTTGAGAAGTTGGGGAATTGGCTTCTTGGCCTCAATCTTAGTTAAAGGGATGGTGAAACCTTCCATCTTTGGATGAGATTCTTTCTTTTGGCGAGATTCCGACTCCTTGTGCGGTATATCCTTCACCACCATTGTCACTTTAGTTCTTTCCAAATAGAATTTAGCATTGGCGAAATGTGACTATGCTTCTGTGAAAGGTTTGTGATCACCAACCACTTTTCTCACGGCACCACCTTGATAGTACTTGAAGCATTGGTGCAATGTAGAAGGAATAACACCATTTTCATGAAGCCATGGTCGACCCAGAAGCATATTGTAGGATGTCTTAGCATCGATAATGTGAAGCAACGTCGTTGAATCCATGTCCTGCATCAGCAATCGCAGCCTTATAGTGCCAAAAGCTCTTTGCCTTCATGATTGAAACCTTGAATCATCAATCGGCTATTTGACAGCTCATCTACTTGGATTCCCAATTGCTTCAAAGTCCTTAGTGGCAAAATGTTGACCACCGAGCCTCCATCGATGAGAATTCGATTGACCTTCTACTCCTGTGTATAACAACTCACGAACAATGGCCTGTTATGAGGTTCAGATCCAAGCTGCAAATCTTCATTGGAGAATGTGATTGCCAATGCATCATCGTCTTCATCCATATTTAGCTCAGGTTCTTCATCTACTTGGTTGGATGTATCATACAGAGCTTCAATACCTTCTATTATGTCATTCAAGTCGGAGGAGACCATATTTACAGCAGCAGTGTCTTCTTCAAGAGATATTTTCCCTTCTCGAGCTAGCCGCATAACCCTGTCCTTGAAGATGAAGCAATCATGTATGGGGTGCCCAACCAGACGATGGTATTTGCAGTAATTTGAATCGTCTGTCCTCCCTGCTTCATTTGGTCGCTTCATTTCAGGTAGCTCGATAAGTCTCTCTTTAAGCAAATCATCAAATATCTCGGAGACATCAGAGTCTAAGAAAGGGTATTGCTTTTGTTGCATTTCTTTCAAGGTAGGTCTTATTTGTCCCACGTCTCGGGCAGAGTTCTGATTGTCTCGTGGAGTGTTCTGGTTGCCTTTTTTACTAGTTTCTTTCTTTAGAAATTTCACGGAAGTTGCTTTCACTGCCACAGACTCCTTCTTTGGTGCTTTGTCAGCTGGCTTTCCTCATTTCTTGAATTCTGGCTTGAACTTGCGAGACTCCTGGATTGGTGGTCCTTCGATCCCGCTTGCCATCATGCTCAACTCCATGTCATGAGCTCTAGTGGCCAGTTCCTCAAATATTTTTGGCTAGATTCCTCGCAAAATATATTGCAATCCCCAATGTATTCTTTGGATACACATTTCGATGGCAGATGATTCAGCCAGCCGATCCTTGCAGTTGAGGCAAAGGTTTCTCCACCGGTTAATGTAGTCAATAATTGGCTCTTCTTTAAATTGGCGCAAACTTGTGAGCTCCACCATGCTGACAGTTCTTCTAGTGCTGTAGAAACGGTTGAGGAATTCATGCTCCAGTTGCTCCCAACTATCAATTGAGTTTGGCTCCAAGTCGGTGTACCAATCAAAAGCATTACCTTTCAATGAGCGAACAAACTGCTTGGCTAGGTGATCTCCATAAGTACCAGCGTTGTTGCATGTCTCAATGAAGTGAGCCACATGTTGTCTTGGATTTTTTTTGCCGTCAAATTGTTGAAATTTTGGTGGTTGATAGCCAAGAGGCATCCTCATGCTGTCAATTCGCCGAGTATATGGTTTGGAGCAAGTCAATGATGACTTGGAGCTTCCACCGGAGTTATTCTTTATTGTTGCTTCGATGAACTCTTTGAGTTGGTCGATGGGAATGAGGCCACCAGACGAGAAGGGAGTGTCATTTCCTGAAGGCTTTTTTCCATCACTCTTTGGCTTTTCCTTCGAGATTTCTTCATCGTTATTCTCTTTGTTGGGAACCTTGTGGAATATCCTAACCCTTGCTTTGATGATACCAAAATTCATAGGACTTAAATGTAATAGACTAGAATCGTTTTGAACTCAAGTGTTAGAGTTCGTTTCTAGTTTAGTTGCGGTGTCGAAGACTGAAGACTGAAGAATGAAGACTGAAGACTGAAGACTGGAGTTACCAACTGAAGTGTCAGTTGAAGAATCAGTTGAAGACTGATTATTTAATGCGCGCCATAGACTGATACTAAAGTCAAGTATCAGTTGAACATTCCACCTCGGACTGATCTTCCAACGTTCAGAGGAAGCCACGTACGCTCAAAGTACAGCCGCATTAAATGCAGAGATATCTCAATATCTTATCTCTGCAGAGGTCATTCCTATCTGGTGGCTACTTTTCAGAGATGTCACATCTCATGTCCTTCAAAGAGAGCCGTTTCCACACAGACAAGGAACCTCGAAGATTGAAGCCTCAGCCCAAATTCGAATTGCTCTCCAACGGAAGAAATCTTGAGGATGATTTACGCCAACGGATCTATTCAAGAGTTCTCCTACAAATAGCGCTCGAGGATCACTTCAATCTTCACCGATTCAATGACATAAGCTGAAGCTCTGCCGAAATAGCTACTCAGCCTAAAGCTTAACCGCTCAAAGCTTGAATCGAAGAAGAGAATTCCAAAGCCAAAATCAGTCACTGCTGATTACATACATTCTCTTAGACCCTAGCCATATATTATGTGTACCCAGAAGCCAAAGGTCAAACTTGCTTCAAAGAACTTGTTCTTTGTAAGAATAGTTGGCACTCGTTTAAACCTCTCCCCCATAAGAGTGTTTGAGTGACTCGGAGTTCAGGAAGGTACTCTAAACTCTGAAAGGGAAGTCTGAGCACGAGGTGTGCTTTGCAGGGAAATCCTACGCGAGTTGTGTAGGTGCTGAAATCCTACGCGAGGTGTGTAGGTGGGGAAACCCTACGCGAGGTGTGTAGGTGCTGAAGAGAGTTTATCTTCAGTTTACGGTTTGCAGTGCACCAGGCAAGCACTTGCGGAGTGGATTGTTGGTCTGATCAACCAGCCGTGGATGTAGGAAAGAGTTTTTCCGAACCACGTAAAAGTCTCTGTGTTATTTATAGCTTTCAGTTTTACTTTCATAACTGTGCTATTTCAATTGATAAAACTGAACACTGACTAACAGCAAGAGAAACCCTAATCCAACTATCTGCTCCACCGAGGCTATTCGAAACTAAGTTTAATTTCCGCTGCGTGAGATATCAATCTGACTGAACTATCCTCTGATAGTAAGGAAGAGAGATATCATCTCTATCATTGCAAACACGACTGAAGCCCTTACGTGGATCAGTTAAGTTCTAGTGACTTAACTGATAACTCTTTACTGAAGAGCTTTCAGTATCAGTCGTCAACCCTGTTGGTCAAAACTAATTTCGGTTAAACAGGTGTCTGGTTTGCATGTAAAGTTGCTTTTCAATCTCTGACTGAGATCCCTCTGATTGAGTTTGGTAGATAGCTAAAAATAGCCTATAGGTGTATTCCCCCCCCCCCATACACCTATTCGAGACCCCCCGGACCTAACACTCTTCATCTTCTTCGCTTTCTTCGCCTTCTATATCATTGTTGGTGTAGCTTGAATTTCCTTTTTCTCCCTTTTCTCCCTTGAGCTTTGCAATCTGGGCATCTTGCTCTTGGATGTGCATGGTTAGAGATTCAACCATCTTTGTCAAGTTCAAGAGTTGTTCCTCCATAGTGGAAGTGTTTTGTCATCATGACACTTGCATGGAGTTGATAATTTTCGGTGGGGAATGTGAAGCTTCTTTCAGAGTTGTCATCTTCTTCATGGATTGATGGAAGATGGAAGATCGACTTAGACACTCATTGCATCGATTTCGCTTTGCTTCGCGTGATCATAGCAATGCTTTCCGAAGAAGCTTTGGATGACGCTGGAGCAGTTGCATTTGGTTGAGTAGACATTGTTCAAGATTTTTGGTGAACAGTAGAGATGAGAGGTAGAGATGTCCCACTGGGCGTGCCAAAATTTGTAAACACAAATTTTTATATTTCAATCTAATAAAATACAAAAGCGCGTTACAAAGATAATATGATAGAATTTGATAGAGTTTTGCGGGTTGCAATCTCTAGTTGATCATCTTATTCTTCTCTTCCATTTGATTCTCGAACAATCTTGAAGGTTCTTGAAATATTTGATTTGATGACGATAAATCCAAAGGGCTTCAAGCCATGATTTTGAATTGCACGCCGAAGTTGATTTGATTTGGAGAAGAACGTCCTTAGAATTTTGTAAGAACGCCTTGAAGTTTTCGATCTTGAAGATTTGAAGGTTTGATCACTTGAAGATTTGAGATCTTGATCACTTGAAGATTTGAATGCTTGATCACTTGAAGCTTTGAAGATCTTGAATTCTTGAACTCTTGAATCTTTGAAGATCTTGAATTCTTGAACTCTTGAAGCTTTGAAGATCTTGAATTCTTGAACTCTTGAAGATTTGAATAATGCTTGAATGCTTGAAGAATACTTGAATCCTCCACTTCTTCCACTTGTGACACTAGAGAGAATTCTTGTGCTCTTCAACCTTTCCCTCCTCCAAGATGTCATTTATGAGCACCCAACACTTCTATTAATAGACTTTAGAGATGGGCCTCATGGACTTTATGGGCTTTGGGCCTCCATGCATGGACCTTAAGGCTTTTGAGTGCTAATAGGCCCATTATATTAAATATTAATTATATATCTATGTAAATTAGGAATAAAATCTCATTTAATAAAATAGAAAATATAATTGAATATTTAATTCATGAATTTACACGTGGCACGATTTAATTCGACGATAAATTTAATTGTCTACACTTATCATGACCACCTAATGGAAATTGTCGAGACCAGAGCGGCGATTGAACAAACCAGAGCCGATATCCATCCATCTCACGACTGGTGGAACAGAAGGACAAAGCTAGAGTTGTCTACCCAAAGTACCGGCCTATCATGCCGGATTCTTCCGTAAACATTGAACTACGGAAAATTCAAAAGACGGTGGAATACTATAGCAATAAGCTATATGATCTACCACTTGAGATGAACCGGATATCAATCAAACAAGAGGAAATCTTGATCCTCTTGCGAGATATCAAGAAAAAAGTAGAAGAGATCGAAAGGCAAAAACCATGTTCAGAAAAAATTTGGAATTCATGGTCCAAAGATCAGACGTATCCTCTACCACTTGATGCAGCACCCAAAAAGTTGCAGACAGAAGAAATAGCCCGGTTCTTGAGGGAAAAAAATCAGGAATAACCTCGAAAGAATCAGACTAGAATATCTACAAGGGTTAGCTGAATCATTTGCTAACTTGAATATGGTGGATCTAAAGATGAACCAAGGAAGTTTCAAGCCCAAGGCCGAAATCCCACCACAAGAAGATCCACCTACTACTTCTAGGAGGGCTGAAGTTCGTGACGAAGCAAGCAGCCTCCAACGGACCAGAAGACGGCACAGACTACAAGAAAACCCTGTAGGAAAGGCCAAACTCGAGCCAATCCATCCATATGGGTTAGTTCTCAATATTGATGAAGCAAGCTTCAAAAATTGGGAATCACTCATTGATGAATGAGCATCAGCAATGAAGATCGTGGTTGCCACAGTAGAATATGATAAAGATGAATTTATCAAAATATTCGAGGCAAGTTTTGCTAGAATGGCAAAATAGTTTTGGGACAACATCAAAACCCACGAAAAGAATGAGTTGTTTGCCAAAGAATCTCCATGGCAAATTCTTGAAAAGGCAACAGAATATCTCAAAGTTCACTTTCTTGGAATGTCATTCTTTGAAGGTGCGGGAGAAGAAAAGCGTATCAAATACCAACAAGCACTCTATAGCTTGAGATTGGTTGTGCTGGAGCCAAAAGCTCTCGATGAATTTCTACGCTTATATGCCTTATATACACATATGGGGCTGGTTGATGATCAGATCGCTATGGATCTCTTCTTTCTAAAGTTTCCAAGTCCATAGAGGGAAATGTTCATCAACGATTACAAGTCACCTGGAGCATTTCCTCTCGTTAGTACAACAAGAATAATGTCCTATGTCCATAAGAAGCTGTCAGAATGGTGTCAGTAGGCTAAAGTCCAGAGGAATCTCAAGAAATTGAGAAAAATCAACAAAGGAACTCCTTTTATTTGCGATAATATTGACCTACCAACAGAAATTGGTGGGGAATTATTGTATCAAAGAAGGAAAAAGAAGAAAAATAGGTACCAACCCTATGAAAGAGAACCAAGAACAAGGCGAGGTTCTTTGAAACCTAGAACTATATGGTCTAAGCAAAAAGTCCGATCTTACAAGTCAGGCCAACGGAGCGGACTATCGAGGGGTGGGTTTTTATCTCAAAAATGAACCCCGACAAGAAAAACTTTTAGGCGTACCCAAGCCAAAACAAATGAAAGTTTCAAAGATTGCAACTGTTGGACGTGCGGTGCAAAGGGGCATATTTCTACCAACTGCCCCGACAACGAAAAAAGAGGGATGAAGAAATTCGAATCCACACTGGATATCGAAGATGCCATCTATAACCAAGAACTGATACCTGTGTATTGATTCGAAGATATATCCTCTGATGAGAGTATATACGAGCAGGAAGAAGTCTTTAGTTCTGAAGATTCGAACATGACTGATGGATCATCCGGAGACGAGTCAGACTAAGGAGGACGAGGGTATCCACTTCCAAAAGGATGATCAGGATGGATATACCAGCCATTCTTTGATCCCGCAGCACAAGGTAGTGGAAAAACTCGTGGATAAAATCAAGAACAAAATCATGGATATAAAAACGTTCCAAGGGTTTTCAAGAGGAAGATTGGATCAAGTTCTACAAAGCTTGAGTCCATTCAAAAGGAAGCATCATGTCTTCTTCGGCACAACGAGTCGGAAATTGGCGCTTCCAATAGAAATGACGAACAACCAAGTAGAGATCCAATTAATTCCAGCCGAAGATGTGCCGAGGGATCTCTCAAAAATGAAGCTAGAAGCCGCTAAGGCGATGAAATGGATTCATATTGGAGCAATCCAGTTGGTGATCAAGTCCTCACTTTCACCAGGGACAGATACACCAATTGATATTGTAATTTGTGACAAGAGGATTACAAATTCGAGAGATGCAGTGTTGGGAGCTTTCTCAGGCAATCTCTACGCCAAGCAGATTGTAACCGAATTGTACCCACAGATCGCTTATAATCTTCAAGATTCAGCCTTCAGCCGAGCCCTGACACTCTATCAGGACTACAAGAGGAAGGATCTATTAACGGGAGGAAATAGGTCATACTCGATTACATATCAAGTATCATATGCCCTATGAAATTCCCACCACACGAATTTATTTATGGGAAAGAATTTTATTGAAATCCCAGAAATATTCAAGGAAGTGGCCAAGGCAATTAGCCCTGACCGAGTCGAAATCCCACAAATAAGGGAAATTGACATCCAAGTCGGAGACAAGCAGGTGCTGAAACATAATCAAAGTCTCAGATTGGGAACATCGAGGCTATCATTCCTAGGAGATAGGCTAACCTCAAGGCCTTTAGAAAGAAGTTTCTCTCATTCTTACGAGAGAAAGGCGATCTAAGAAACGCCAGCTCAAGGCATAAGAGGTGAAACTCAAATGCCCCGAAGGATGGAGAAGTGTTTCCTCAAAGTTTGATACAACCGAAAGGAAAAATCAGTTTTCTTGCAACACGTTGTACTATTTGGCAAATCCAGAAAGCAATCGATACATCAGATTTCTGGAGATTGGAGGCTTTGAGATCCAGATCGAGGGCAAAGTCGGACAAGAAGCTGACGTCCTGATCTTAGGACGAGATTTCCTTGACAATTATCAACCATGGTCAAGGAAAGCAAGTGGGGTGGAGATCACAATCAGCGAAAAGAGGTTGCTGATCAAATGAAGAGTCCATTCTCGATCTACATCTCTGTGGGGATGTTATATGAGAAGTTCAAGGCATAATATTTTGCTGCTTATATTGATTCAGGAGCAGGAATCTGTACAGCAAAACGAGGAGTCTTTCCAACAGAAGTTGAAGAAGAACTGCCTCGAATTGCGGAAAGGGACTTCTCAAAGAAGATTTTGCTCTTATCAAGAGGAGTAAAATAGACAGAAATATTGATCGGCGGAGCAGGACAAACACCTTGGTACAAGGTTAAGACTCCACCCATCTATTTCCATGATACAGGAGCAGATATTTTGTTCGGAAACAATTTTCTACAAACCTTCAAAAGGTATATACGGGACAATGAAGCCAGGAGGCTTGTGTTCACAACCAATTGTGACCACAAAATCATTGTGCAAAGGCTCGAATGAGCTTTTAATTGCTCGATGCCAGTCAATTTCCGCAGCAAGCGTGGTGATGATGGCAGGCTCCGGAGACCACAAATGAAGGATCAACGGAGATTCAGAGATGTTCTGCTCAAATGCAGAGCCGAGGGATTTCCAGATCTCTCCGAGGAAGAAACATAAATCCTCAAAGTTTCTTTGATATCAAACAAAGATATTAAGGAAGAAGAACATGTGTCCATAGCCGACGTCAAGGAGGGAATCCAGAAGTGTTATCACGATGATCCTTTGGCATGGTGGGACAAGAACCGGCTCAAAGCTACTTTAAAGGTTAAAACTGGAAAGGAGCATGAGCTCGTGAGGTTTAGACCTATCCTGATGAATACTTAAGATCAGCAGGATATGAGGAACATAATCAAAGAACACCTTGATTTAAAGTTGATCGAACCAGGAAATTCGCCTTACAGCAGTCCTGGATTTCTGGTGAGAAATCATGGGGAGATCAAACGAGGAAAACCGAGATTGGTCATTAATTACAAAGGGATTAATGGCATTCTTGAGTTCGATGGATATTTCATCTCGAGCAGAGAACACCTTATCAACTGCATCACAGAAGTGCAAAGGTATTCTCAAAGTTTGATTGTAAATCAGGGTTTTACCAGATTCGCATGGAGGAAGGGAGTAAGAAGTTCACAGCCTTCTCAACTCCACAAGGACATTATGTCTGGAATGTCATGCCAATGGGGCTAGCCAATGCGCCTCAGATATTCCAAAGGAAGATGAATAATCTTTTTAAAGATTATTCTTCATTCATGTTTGTTTATATTGATAATATTCTTATTGCATCAAAAAATATTCATGAACATGTCAGGCATCTGGAGATCTTTGCGGATGTTTGTCAACAAGAAGGATTAGTGTTGTCTGAAAAAAAGGCAGTCATTGCTACCCAGAAGATGGAGTTTCTGGGAATCGAGATCGATGAAACTGGAATAATTCTGCAATATCATATTGTGGAAAAAGTCCAAAAAATTCCAGAAGATCTCAAGGAGAAGAAACAGCTTCAAAGCTTTCTTGGAGTTGTCAACTTTGCATGGATGTTCATTAAAAACCTTGCAGAACACAGGAAAATCTTTAGTCATTTACTAAAGAAGATGTTCCATTCATATGGAAGGAGGAACATCGTGAGGGTATTAAGAAGCTGAAAGAGATTTGTAAGAATCTCCCAAAGCTTTCAATACCACAAGATAAGGACGATCCGGTTCTTTACACAGATGCGAGTGATTTCTGGTGGGCATCCGTACTTACCAAAATCACCCCCTATGGAGAGGAACCATGCAGAAACTGTAGTGGCCTCTTCTCCGACAATGAAGCAGTGCGTTGCAACATCAACGAGAAAGAATTTTATGCAGTTAGAAAGGTGTTTAAAAAATGGCCGTTATTTCTACTTGCTAAGAAATTTGTCTTGAAAGTCCATAACACTAACGTTAAGGATTTTTTAACCAAAAAAATTGAATCTAAACCTAAAAAGCCTAGATTACTAAGATGGCAAGCTGAATGTCATTATTATGATTTCGATATTGTCATTTTGAAATCTGATGATAATGTTCTTACAGATTTCCTAACAAGGGATGGAAGCCAACTGAGGTTGACGCCATCATTATAACTCCAGAATAACATGGAGATGCTACAACAGGAATGGCAAGAGTGTGTACTCCATGCCAAACAAGTTGGAAGGATACAGTCGGCTGATGAAGCCAAAGTGTCTGACCGTATACGAGAATGCCTTAAGAAGATGACAAATCTTCATAAAGCAACCCAAGGACCGCTCCTGCGCGGAATCATGGAACCCTTGATTAAAGCAGGCATTACCGTACCAGCCAGATTACCAGTAGCAGGGGATTCAAGTACCCCTAGCACAAGTCCTGAGGCTAAGGTTTCAAAACCGGATCCTCAAGGAAAAGATGTTGCTAAGGAATCACTTCCTAAACCAACATGTCAACCCTCCACCTCTGGGGAAAAAGAGGAAGAGATCAGCCTTAGGCCGGTGACTGGAAAATCTAAGGTTGATACTGATTTTATTGAAATGTCTCCTTCTTGGCAGTTATACCAGAGCACATGGGAGAAACTCAACACAAGGAAGGGCATTAATCCGAGAAATTGCCAGGTTGATGTCGGAGGAAAATATCCTCGGGTGTGGATGACTACCGGCGCCCATCCACAGGATGTTAAAGAATGGTATGAGTTTGGAGCTCTGGCTTCGGTTTATACCATATTCCCAGCATTCACCGAAATTAAGGGTCTACCAAGATGGATCCAAGAAACGGTGTATGACACCTGGGCAAATAACGAGTCCCTCAAACGAGGGGATGTTTTGGAGCTATACTTTATCAGTGCAGCGCCAGAACCTGCAGGGAAGGGGAACCATGAAGCTTTCCATTTCATAAAGCTTCGAAGGCCCGACAACCAGGCCTTGAACTGAATCAAGGCCCTTAATTATCAGTCATCAATCGTCGCTACATACAAGGAGGATCAAATCTCCACCAGACGAGCATGGGGATTATGGGTTTGTCTCACACAGATGGACAAGGTCAAGTCCAGATTTAAGTTCTTCCAGAATTCAAGTCTGGGATCGTTCCTGTTAAACACTATGACCGGAACCACCACCAAATTTGCCGAAAAGGCCTTTGAAGAAAAAAGGCTAACACTTTGGCAAAATAAGATCGAGGGGAGCAAGGAGACTCGTCGCAAATTCTGTAACATGGCTCACTTGGGTCATTGGATCGAGCATATCTGCGCGGAATGTCAACGCAGAAGGAACCAGAGTTCGGAAAGGGTTTCCTCCCAAAATCGGACCAAAGAAGATTCCGATCTGATGAACACGAGGAGCATAAAAATCCACGTGGACGAGCACCTCGGGCACCAAAAAAGTAGGATGCCCGACAGAGAAAATGGAGTCATGTGACTCACAACAGGAATCCCACTCACCAAAAAGAAAACGACAAAAGTGAGTGGGTCATCATACAGGCGGACAACTCACCAAAAGCAGACGATAGAAGTGAGTAGAGGATAGAAGTAGCCGGCCCCTACCAGCATTATCACAAGATAACATAGAAAGGGTCCAGCCTCATGTGAGGGCACTAACAAGTGTCGGCAATCATGGCCGACAAAAGAAAATGGCTATCACATTTAACACAAGCTGGCCACTCGGAAAAAGAATCCAAAGCCAATCACCAGGGAAAATAGAGGGTATCAGACCTCTATATAAACCAAGCTCTGGAGAGGAAGAAGATCATCGAAAAATCAACACAACTTCACACAACACATTCTCTCTCTAGAATTCTATCTTTGTAATATTTAAATTTTAGTTTTCAAAATTTTAGTTTTAAAGTTTTAGTTCTTTTATTTTATGTACACAAGTGTTAAGCTACTAATGAGTAGCTAAACAAGTTTGTCTCCTCCCTTAGGGAGATTTTATGAAATAAATTAAATATTTTATAATTCCTCTTTAAATGCTTTGTTTTGCTCAACTTTCCGGTTTAGTAAAAATTTTCTTTCATTTTCCAACAAAATATTATACGTCGGAATATAGTGAAGGAGGAAGGTTGCAACCATCCCTTGCGAGCGCGTGGTTGGACGGAGCCTTGGGGGCAGACGGTCCGTAAAACGCAACAAGTACTAACTCTTGAAGAAGACCATTCGACTAAAGGTATAATTGTTGGTTTATGTTTAGAATAATTTTGAATTGTTACAGAAGCATGTTGGGTCTGATAAGTCTTCACCGACTATTTCCGATTTGAACATGTAATTGTATTATGATGAATTACTAGAGGATTTATTAAAGGGTAGTTTTGTCATTAATTGTGAGTTGAGTAGGTTTGATATATGTATTATGAAAGTGTGTATTTTTGATAGATAAGTTATAGAGGTGGGTATTTTAAATTTTGACCCTTATTTATTTATGTTGTTTCTGAATAAGAGTTTTTTTTTTCTTGTTTTTTCTTCTTCTTTTCTATTTCTTTGGGTTTTAGCGTTCTCCTCTTTTTCAATATTTTAAAAAAAATTGTATTTTATTTAGTTTTGCATTATTTCAAAGTAATTATTGTTATGATGAAAAGTAGTAATCGATATTTTTTTTAGCATTTTTTTTGTAATATGTTTATTTCTATTTTGTTTCTATTTTCGAGTTTTTTTTAGCGTTCTGCTTTGTTTCAGTGTTCTTTTCTGTATTTTATTTATTTCTGCATTATTTCAAAGTAATTATTGTTATGATGAAAAGCAATAATCAACATGAAGAAATATAATATTTTTGAAACATTACATTCTTTATATCAATAGTTATTTTTTTATATATATTTGACTAAATAACTAAAAGTACAAATTCTCGTAATTAACTTACTTTTCTTCATATGAATAGTTTTTTTTTTGCGACAATAATTACTTGACCAAGTAAATAAAAGTACAAGTTATCATAAATAAAAATAACAATTATTGTAAACAAATTTTATTGAAACATTACATTTTTTCATATCAATAATTAATTTTTATTACGATTATAATTACTTCACCAACATATTGTGAATAAATTTATCCATAAAAGTAAACTCAGCCTAACAATTAATTTCCTTCAAGCAAATTCCTAAACAATTGCAGTAGACGAATTGCCAAGACACTCAATCACCAATGTCAATTCTCTCTCTAGAGTGGGGAGGGGGGTAACAGTTCCCAAATTTTGTTTTGGTTAACAAAGCCACGAGGCATCCATGGTTCTTATCACCGTCGAAGGCATCCGCGTTTAGCTTAATGTTACTTACCATCCTAATCGCGTGATACACATCATCTAAGTCCTTAGTCTCCGTTCACGGAATCTATTCATCCAGTTTGTTCGAATTGTAAGCACTCAACTCTACCTAAATGCCAACCAACACTCAATTTTTCATTATATTTGCACTTGTAGGAAGGAGCAGCTGCGGCAGCTCTTCGCCGTCGACCATTCGACTTCGACTAAGGAAAAGAGAGAGAGAACACAAGGGGCATGAGAGGGAAAGCTTGCCGGAGGAGACGGCACTTGGGCGGGAGGCGATCGTTGTGATCGTTCACGACGAATAGGAGGGAAGGTAGCTGGTGTGTAGGGAGAGAGGGAGAGAAGAAATTTAAGGATTTTTGTGAGAGAGAAAAAAGGAGATTAGAGTTCATGTTGGGGAGGGGTGCCGGGTCAGGCCCAGCCTGTGCCCAGATCCACGCTTCAGCCCTGATTCGACCCATCTCTTGGGTGAGGTTGGTCTCACCCAAATTTTTGCGTAAATAAAAATGTCAATATTATATTAATAATATATGGCACCATGGCATTGAACAGATCCCCGGCAATGGACATCAACAAGTTAGTCTTTGAACACAATAAGAAGTATAGCATATAAATAGTCTCTTCTTTTTGGCAACAAATTCTAAACATGGAACTGTAATCATAACCTAACAATGACAAAATCCAGTCATCATACCACAAAATTTCAATCTTCTACTTAGTTTGGTATACACCTAACTTCCCCAATATAAACAAGACAAACTCTGTATGGTAAAACTACATGTAACTCACCTTTGTTTAATGATCAACAATCACCACATATAGTAATCTTTTTTATTGGTTTTGGATATTTATGGTGTGAAATTAGTAATCCCTACTGGTTGAGACAAAAATTGTCAAATGTTCAACAATGATGTATTCTTCAGCAGAGGCTCGGATAGAATTGAGACAACTTCTTAAACTCTGCGAGGTTTTTAATCAACTGAGGTCCATCTTGTGCAACTGCATCCTTCCGGTCAGTGTTGCAACCCCACACGTGGATCGCAAGCCTCCGACACTTTGGCGAGGGCTGCCTTAAATAAGTGCGATACCACTCGATGATATCTTCCTTTTTGATATCTTTCAGTTCCTCAGCTTCCTTTTCGGACAAGTCAAACATATACCTGAGAACCAATGTCAGAGGATGTTAAAGCAGATGACTTTTGCTCATGTATTCAGTTGATAGCATGTATGATGTTCATGCATCCTAGTAATGAAGCTACCAGTGATGCTCCAGCTTGTGTCTTGATCGAAATTTTGATATTATCAAATATGACATGCAGAAATGGGTATTCGGTATATAAACTCAAGTATGAACAGAATATGTGAAACACCTACCATTTACTGAGTGATAGGATAGATTGATAAAACATAGGATTGAGTATTTGAAGGATCAGATGGTCAAACAAGTGCAGAATTAATCAATTCATAATTGTTAGCTTAGTTTGAATTATTTTTATCAATCTATCCACGCCCTCTAAAAGTTTGGTGCAAAATAAGCACAAATTGACTTCGCAATTAAACCTACATCTCAACCTGACACTTAATCCGTCTGAAGTATCTAGGATTTCTATTACCACATTCAGGCCGCAGATGCACGTCAATAGGTTAAAAAGACCTCTTGGTCGGATAGCCACATTTTGTGCTTTCAAAACCCTAGGTCAATTACACAATGTCGAAATCCTAACTTCAAATCACGCAAGGGCAAACGCCACAAAAACCCTGACACCAACTTTTTCCTCCAACAATCAATCGTCAAGGCCAAGGTATCAATCGAAGGCCCCCCATGGCGAGGGTTTTCCAATTGTACCATATTTCTTGATATCCTCACTGGCGGTAAATGTCACGCACTGATGCACACATTTGTATGTGGCTTTTCTGGCCAATTTCAACCTGTCTCCGATGCGAATAACGAAAATATAGGTAACATTAGACATCTCTAGTCTATAGGCTTTAAAGGTACGTTCAAATTGGGGACTGGGTGTTATACTAAAAACAGTGCTACACTATGTTCAAGATTCAACTAGTCACCCACAAGCATTTTCACTATCATGAGATGTATTAGAATTGGACCCATCATCCCCTTAAAAGGCCAGGGGAGAGGGTACTCCAAATTTATATACTGGACTTGGAGACGGGATCATTACCAAGTCGATGTGGGACAGAAACGCAACGTGCAAAATACACAAACCACATCAAACTTGGACCTGCTCTGATACCAAATTAGAATTGGGCTCATCATCCTCTTAAAGGGCCTCGTAAGGGGAGAGGGTACTCTAAACTTATATATTGGAGATAGGATCATTACCAAGTCGATGTGGGACAGAAAGGGTGGTTAACAAGATGCAAATAAATTTATGCAGGATGTAATGGATTACCTTTTATCGACTATTTGACCCCAATAACGGTTTGTTTCATATGAAAGAGATGGATCCTTCTCAAGAAGCTTCCCCATTAAACCATTTCTGTAATTCTCGAAGGATCCGTGGTCAAGTCCATTCTGCAATATAAGCAACATTAAAGGAAACATATTTTCAATAAGTAAGCCTTTAGGGTGTGTTCTCTTTGATTGATAAATTTATCATGGAAAAATGAGAGATAGCTCATTTCCTACAAAAAGAGAATTTCATCATTTCACTCCAAGGAGGGATAATATTATCACACCAAAATAATATTATCCCTCCTTGAAGTGAAAAGAGTGAATGAGAAATGATGAAATTCTCTTTTTGTAGGAAATGAGGGAAAAGAAAGGAGGCATTTAAAGGGGAAATGTTTTGTTATCCCTCATTTTCCCATAATAAATTTATCAATCAAAGAGAACGCACCCTTATGATAAATTTATTATGGGAAAAGGAGGGATAAACAAAGTATCACCCTTAAAATTTTTCCTTTCTTTTCCCTCATTTCCTGCAAAATAGAATTTGTTGACCCTTACTCATTCCTCCTTTTTACTACAAAGGAGGGATAATACGATCACACCATCACACCATTTTTGGTGTGATCGTATTATCCCTCCTTTGTAGTGAAAATGAGGAATGAGTAATGGTCAAATTCTATTTTATAGGAAATGAGGGAAAAGAAAAGGAAGGATTTAAAGGGTGAAATTTTGTCTATCCCTCATTTTTCCATGATAAATTTACAACCAAAGAGAACGCACCCTTAGAGTAAAAGATATTAGATGCTTATTTTAATTTCTTTAGGAGACGTGGAAATGATAGTTGAATAGAAAAGATGCTCCTCTCAAGAACGTAATTGAAGTCAAGTGTTTTGTTGACTGCACACCTAAAAGCTAAATCAGTGTTACACTGAGAATCTATGGCTGGTTACTTACCAACATCTCTTCTAAGCCGTTTATGAAATTCTCGATCCTCCCTTGCAAGTGGACAGGATCATACTCTGAAGACTGAACACGAAAACAAAACCCTAGTATGCGGTATGTTACTCGAGGGCTACAGTCAACAACATAACCAAGTTGTTCCTTCGTCCTGTATGAACAATAATAAATTGAGTTATTGCCTGAGGCAGCTGAGACTGTCAGCACGGTGCTAGTGAATTCTTTTGCAAGCGTATTTCTTCGTGATTGACAAGTGCAAGAACTGTTGGTGTGTGCAGGTGCTGGAGTTGGGGGTGGGGCAGTGGTATCTTACTTTAAAAAATTACCAATAACGGTGAAGCAATGATCACATTCCTACTTGTGATATCTTCAATCAAACTTTACATTACATACCTGAGTTGATTAAAAAGTGGTTCTTCAACTATTTCATCAAAAAGGTCTGTCAGTGCTTTTAATTTAGTCAATGTTGTTCCTTCTTCTGGCTCAATCTGAAAATACAGCTGGAAAATACAAAAGAAAGGAAGGAAAGAAAGAGAGAACCCATACCCATAAGTAAAATTAAGCAGACAGTAACAAGATATACCAAAGCTTACTCAAGTTGCTTTTATGTTACCTCGACCACAGAGTTTGTTTCAAGCTTATTTTTCACTTTGACGTCTCTAACAAGGTCGGCACTTGAAGGAAGGCACATCACAATCTCCTTATGCCTCAAATCAGATGGAAGTGGCTGCACAAAGAAATTACTTTTGAATATCTCTGATATTCGAATAGCTTCCTCTTCGAGCATATTCCCGTGGCAAAGACCCTCGATATATAGCTGCAAAAAAGTAAACAGAATTATAGAAGTGAGCATGGACTACTTTAGGGGATAACCACTCTAAGAAAAAAACAATTGCATACACAAATTACATGAAATGCTACAGTGTTCTCAATCTCAAAATTCTCCTAAATTCTCAGCCCTCAAGTTTTTGGTATGCTTCATAAGTATCTAAGGAGTTACATTGACTCATAATACTTCACACTTTTGTTTCTCATTGTGTCAGTACTCCAATTCCAGTTTAATCCGGTCAGAATGCCAATCACGGTCGTAACATTTAATCATCTATATCTTGGAGGAAGAAGGAAGAAGTTTATAGCTTTTAAATCAGTGCATTTGTTCCATGTAACCCGAGAGGCAAGCTGAACTCGTACGAGATATTCTAATTTCTATTAACAATAAAGAGAAATATAATTGCCACACCCACCAAGTTTTAATTTTCAGTGAGGGTAATTTAGGTTCCTTGTGATGCTGGTAGTCACAAGTGAATGGAGCAACATGTTTTTCAACTGCCTGCTAAATTAAAAGCCTTATTTCCTTTCTACTACACTTATATAATACAGATTTTCTCTCCAAATATCTAATTACAGGCCAACAGTTGCTTTAAAGACAGCACCTATAACATGTGCTTTTTCGACTTAACATACACTCCGAGTCAGCTCACTAACGTTTTTGCAGATATAAGTGATAGATCAAATCTAAGTGGCTTTAGAATGCAAGCAGAATGCACTTTGTGCTTCGAGATAATTGGTGATATTCTCTTCACCTCGCAGAGTTATCATAATGCTAGAATATCGTTGAGTAAAACTGGGGAAAGGGTATGATGAGGCATGATTTGCATAAAAACAGTCAACTTAACAAGCACTGTCAAGCCAAAATGTCCGAGCACCAGGAGTAAATTACTTTTTACCATTATCAGTGTGCTAGACATACATTTGAAACTCACACACACACACACACACATATATATATGTATAAATTTGATTATCATATCTTTAACAATCAGATCCAAGAATTCTGGACTTGAATTTTTCATACTTGTTTATTAGGATTATGTTCCTTCTTCCCTGGTTCGCCCTCTGAAAAATCACAAACTATACAAATTTGAAGTAAACATTTCAGCTGTTGGATTTGCATTAAGTGAACCTCCCCTCCCCCCCCCCCGCCCCCCCGCCTCATGTTAACACCGATGGGTTTCTAGAGAAGCATACAAAAGGATCAAGCTTCATGAGGATTTAAACTATGACACTCTTAACACCGCCCTCATTATTGTTGTGATATACATGTCCAATGTTGTTATGAAATGATGATTCTCAATGAAATGCTCAAATTATTAATTGTAGTCTTCCTATAGTGTGGAAAATATAAAAACCTAAGTCATTCAAAATGCTTCTAAACCTCAGTAGGGTTGCATAAGGTCCCAAATTTCCCCCCAATTTTTATCATTTAGATCCTTCTGGATAATAAAAGCTTCATATACATCCATGGGACCAAACCCAAGTCATTTACTCAGATAGAATGATGCAACTATCATAACCAGTTTCCAACCTGGGAAAGAAGTTCAGGAACAAAAGCCCTCAAATCTGCTATAGACAAGTCATTTAACAAGCATAACTTTTCCTCTGCATCCCAGAAACTTTGACATAAAACTTGCAATCTTAAATAGGAAGCATGATTTAGAGGCTTCATGTTGGTGTTTCTCAAAGTTCTCTCCATATCTTCTTTGACAACCTGTTACAAAGCTGATGTAAGCTTGCATAAATCTTAAGGTGATATAGAAAATTTACAAACTAAAATCAGTGTTCTAAAGAGTGAATATATATCACTTATGTAACGAGGATGAAATTATGTCCCTTTTGGATATCCAAGCAATGGACCTTCCTTTGTAAAAGGGAGAGAGGTCTCACATTCAGTCTCCACCGCCCTCCACTCCCCAAAACTTTAATTTAAAAATTCAAAATCAAAAGAGGATGGATGTTGTTCATAAAGGACGTATTATAACAACATCCACTTTTCATGGTTTTCAAAAGAAGAAGAATGAGAAACATGAGAGAGTACATATTCACCAAAAATGTCCATTCTTTTTAGCCAAGATCATACTTCTTTTCAATTAAAGAAAAGTAAAAAGTCTAAGTTTTAACTCAGCAATTCAAGTACAAGAGTAGGGTGTTTCTTTCTTACTGGTTGACCTTTCTTCAAAAAGTAAATATAGTACGTACCCTGAAGCGATCATCCTTTGGCAAGAATGACTTAGCTGTTGCCAGAACTTTCGACAAGAGAACTGAAAGCTTGTCATTAAAACCATAAAGCTTCAGCTCTAGCTTATCGCCATAAAGAGAAACAGAGCTCTCTAATTTTGCAACACTGGCCTGAAATAAAGTAATTATTAAGCGTTCTAATTATTTATTAAAACAACAAACAGCAGAGAAACCAAAACAACTAGAACATATCATCATAAAGAGCAAAAGAACGGACCTGGTATATAATCTCATTAAGCTCATCTTTAAGGAGCAATATAAATAACTCTGTCAATAAAGCGTTCCTCATATTACTGTATCCTCCTTTTAAGGTAATGCGGAAATATGTATTAGCACGAGGAAGTTTAAAAGTCTTGTCAAGCTTATACCACAACTTCATATAAGGTTCGTCAAGTATACATCTTGGAGATGTTGCATCTGTTAATTGGCAAGATGCCTTCTCAACACGTAGGGAAAAATCACATGGAATGAAGTCATTCTTCGAGGGTAGATGCAAGGAGGAATCTATTTTTGGAGGATCCTTCCATAGCTCCATCAGATGAAGTGGAATATCTTCCTCGAGATATTGGGATCCAAACCACGGCTCTTGTTGGATATCTGAAATCCAGCAAAAAATTGAGGACACCTATATCAGTCAACCATTGACATTGACAAACTGATACTTGATCCATACGTGTCATGAAGAAAACATATACGATTTATCAAAGATATACCCTTTTAGCAATTTTTGAATTGACATGGATGCCATGATATTTATAGTGTGGACGAAAAATAGAAGCAGAACGTAGAAATAGATGATCCAATTTTGATCATAATCTCAAACACATAAAGTCACATGCAAAAGTCTAACCCCTAGGTCAATTAACTGATGAGGATCTATTACAAAGATATGAAGAAGCACATCTCATTCGTAAAGCTTATGACAAGATAATTGATGTGAACTAGACCAGCATTTCACTTTTCTTTCAGGGATATCCATGATATTGTAGTACTCATGCATAAGGTTAACTAACAACATTGATCTTCACCTATCCAGCATCACCATCACAGAAAGATCTGATATTGCATGATTTACAGAAGTAATCCATCCATTCTCTCCTATATCATGGCTTAGTTGTAAACATTTCTTTCTCATGAAAAATACAAGTTGGTCACTTACTGGAAATTTTAAAGGCATCCACAATTTGAAACCAATCAGTTTTAATCATGACAGAAGCAGCTTCCATATTCATCTATTTTGATAAAATCTACTTAAATCAACAATCAAGGAGCTTTTGAGCCCGATAAGGCTCTGATATCAAACCACTGGAGATTTAGAGTGATGAATTCAATTTCACATGGTCAATCAACCACCTTACTCCACCCCATCCATGCCTTATCCATCAACTTCATAGAATAGCCATAAACTTTTCTACTATGCGTGTGTGTTTATATACACAACTAATTTGCAGGCAATGGAGCACATAATCAAATATCAAATTTATACAGTAACAATAATGGGTATGGGATTACCGTGTGACTTCTTAAAAGACTTTGTCAGAATATCAACTCTCATGTTTCCAGGATTGAAGAATTCCAAAAGATATTTTATCATCTCGGCATCCCAGACTTCATATGCATAGTCACCATAGATAACATGCTCAGGAGGAAAGACAAGCAAATTCTCTGCAATAGTAGATGCTATTAATTTAACATACTTTGTTTTAAACAATCAAAGAAGCCAAAAATAATTTTTTTGGAAAACCTGAAGAAATAAATAAACAATTTCAATGAGAACTGATACCACTCATGTTCTCTTGGCATGACATCGTTTCCGAAATTCAACTCCCACTCAAGTATCCAGTTGACAAATTACAAGCATTTCAACTCAAATGAACAAAACAAATAAACTAATAACTTAAGTATTCAGCATCAGCTTCTATGGAGGACATAATATAAACGACACTTTTTCCTAATAAAATAAACTTTATTATTCAGTATTATATACTAAAGTGTACTTGATACCCAACGACTCTTATGCGTGTACCTAGAGGAAGGCAAAGAAGGCTGCCATTTCAGTTTTATCGTTGTCATTATTGTTAGCTAGGCTTGGTTGTGCCTTGGCTCGTGGGCCAACCTTAAGAATAAAGCATAGTATTCATAGTCCTCGTTGATTGATGGTAGCCTATGAGAATTATTTTGTGATTACTGATTAGCAGCTGATTGCTGAGAGTTTCATGAGTATACCATCAAATAGCAGATAGATGGATAATGTGAACTTAGAACTCTAATAACAACACAGATTAGAAATACCCGCAAGTTCTGCAGCATAATCATCTTGAGGTTGCTCCTCTGCAAATCTAAACTCCATATGTCCAATATCCTGGAGTTCTTTAAAAATCCATTCTTGAGGAGAATCTTGACGCAAAAGTTTGATATATTGATGGATAAACCCAATGATTTCAAAGATCTACATCATAAACATTAAAAGAAAATACTAAGGACAGGCAGTTTCCAAGATTAAAACAGATGACGAAAAACCAAAAAGCATAAGAACACCATGAGATGCTACAGGTTAATAACTAGAAATAAATAAGTTCTTTGTTAATATATAAATATATACATATAGGGAAATAAGCAAATAAAAACTTTTCTCTGTACTTAAACCCAATTTGGACCATTGTCTTTGTGTTACCTAAAGTTGTCATAAAAAGAAGCATTGTAATATATAAAAAGCATTAACATAAAAGAAGCATTTTTGTATGTACAAAGAAGCATTGACATTAAAGAATCATTATTGTATGTACAAAGAAGTGTGGTCCGTAGTCTCTACGGGAGGTGTCCCAGTTGAAATATGTGATAAAAAGTTCCAATTAAAGTTCCAATTACAACTAAATTTTCATAGAATACCTATTCTATTTTACATTAGAATGTTAAATTTGAACTGAGTCAATATTTAAAATGGAGATGCAAGAGTGGTTATTAGTGTCACTTACTACTTTTAACCAGAAACTGACAGTGAGGAAGTGTTGCAAGCGTGTGCTGCACTTAAAAAGGGCACTTTTGTGAAAGAAAACATGACTACATTTTAAAGGAGGTTCTTTCTTACTTTTATCCTTTCTTATTGCAATTCTCAAAAGAAGAAACAAATAAAGTCATGGATATAATTCAAAACTATGCCATTTCATGTTTCATGAAAACATAATTGTTAACTTGTATTTTTCTGAATCATTTTCAATTGTTAAAAAGTAGGAAAAAGATAAATGTACCTTTTCTAGGCCATCGTCTGTGAGGTGTATAGACATGCCAAAGATGTAGGCTATGGAGGAGCGACTCATCCCTTCATCACTAACACCGGCAGATATAGAAGTTACCCACCCTCTAGCTTTCAAGAAAAAATGTATGCTTCCTCTGCCCTCTGCAACATGTCAGAACATAATGCCCAATCATAAGCACATCCATGCATTCATAAGCAATAAGGTGCACTCACAAACTAGGTTAAGAACAAATCTATGAGCACAAAATAACAAGCCTCAGCAGATCACGGTCTCTTGATCTTTGCATATCAAGAAAAATCTGTAATAATAAAAAGCTAACAACTTATCTACCACCCGATCTACTTAAGTCCATCCAAAGGTAAGACCATCCTATTGGCTGAGAGGCAGAAGATAAGGTCAATGAGAGAGGAGAAGATGACAATTCAACACATGTCAAGGCAGTCAAACCAATACTTAGGATTTCATGGGGCTAGATAAGGTGATCCATGTAGTTAGAAAGATCAGGGAAAGACATCTTCAATAGAGAGCAAATTACTATTCCAATCATGATTTACGTCGACTAAACTTATGCAAGCCATGCTGGAGATTCCTTGAGACTCCATGTGTCGTGCACAAACTTTTCTCCCCATCTCTTCTCACATCTTCAGGTTATTCTGTTTCATTAAGTCCAATCCTAACCAACATCTCTACTTTCTTTTAATGACAAGGTAGTAAATTCAGTTGTCAATTCAATTACTACTCATGTAGTGGCCTATTTGAAGCTCTAATATGTCAATCTCATCAATTTTATCCAGCATTTAAATAAAATTTCAAGGTCAAGCAATGAATGAGTTTGAGACAGATTGGTTAATTCAAACTTGACAGGCATGGTGCAACTGAAAAAGGAAAGAATCAGTGACAAAAAGTAACTAATGTTGGAAAGAGCAATATGCATAATCAAAATTTTGAAGAGCCTGCAATTACAAACATTTTATAATTTATACATATCAAGAATTCAAGGGGCACAAACTGGAATAAACAAAACAAAGGTCATGAACTTAGGGGAGACGTGGAAACATGGCAAAGTCACCATTTCTTACTCTTAAAGAGCAAAATCGACCATAATAAGGTAAACTGCAGAAGACCATCTTACCGTGGCCAAGAAGATGAGCTAGGTAATCTTCAGCTTTCTTCATGTAATCTTTCCTCAATGAAGGCAATGTCCAGGACAAATCAAGGACATGAACATCTTTAACTGCCTCCAACCAGTAAAGTTTGCCAGTTCTCCATATAGGAATGTCCAACCCAATCTCTGGCTTAACCTGAAGGCCTTTCCTGACATTGCTAAATAATTCAACAACCCAACTTTCAAGTACTTCAAGGGGCTCTGCAGGAAATAAATTCAACGTTAAAAGAAGATAATAGACACTATTAATTTCCACTCCAGATTCTGTTTCCATAATAGCAAATGAAACTGCTTTTTTGTTGCCATATAGAAAATACATCGTCAATTATTGTATTTGTATTCCATAGCCAAGTGCCGACATACTCAAGGACCCCCGTAAATTCAGTCATGCTAGTAAGCACTCAAAATAAAGCCTCAATGATTTAAAAATCTTTAACAATTTTCACTATCACATCATTCTCATCAGAATAAAGCAAAGATCATGTGCTGATCGTATTTGGTTCAAACTGAGGATTCAGGCCTCCCGTACTGTTAGTTAGCATTTCTCAACTTATTCTTAGATATACCAAGTTTTAACCATTTGAAAAAATGTTACATGAGATTATTTTCACAAAGAAAATACAAAACCATTCAAGTAAAAGGAAAGTGCATGTCAACATTGCAACAGTATATTGTCAACACCATGAGAAACAATATATAAGCCATAAAAATTATAGTTAATGAGAAACAAAAAAACTTACCTCCACCAATGACTACTAGTTTCATCGATCCACCATAGTAACTATCATGGTATAGTTTCAGAATATGATCTCTTAAATCAACACCTTTCTCCACAGCATCAGCCAAGCTCTTCTTACTCCCTGAAAAGATTGAACTGGAAATTCTAGTAACCAATGTATAAGCCACAAAAAAACTTAGTGCAGATTTAGAATGCCAACTGATAGCATGTGAACATACCCCAAAAGAACCGGTTGAAAGGATGACCAGGGGCTGATGTATGGCATTGCAGTTGTTGCAGGCGGCAAGAATCATTTTGTAAAACTTGATTAAATTCTGCAACAAATTAACTGATTAGAACAAAAAAAAATGAGCTTCAAAAAGGAAGAGGAAGAAATCAATGGAATGGGGAGTAAAAATTATTTTCAGGATACAAAATATGGAACAACCTGAATCTACAGCTAATACTTCTCTTTCCATAGCTTCAGCTTTTACCAGAGGAGAAGAAAAGAATTGAGCAAACCTGAAAAACCAACAAAACAAGAACACTTGCAATCTTACTCTTTCATTAACCAACACACCACAGGAGAAACTCAACTGTACCTCATAGATGTGGGCTACACAAACCCTCTAATAGGCTATTAAATGTGCAGTAGATTGCAGCATAAAAGAGAAACTTTAAGCAAATAAATTGCACTGTTTTAGAAATATCTAGTGCTACAATGAATGTAAACCTGGAGAGATAACCAAAACAATGGGAAACAATTGATGATTCATCCAATCTACTACATAAAAGAAGCCTAATGTGTCTAGTTCAAAGGCAAACCAAGAAACTAGTAATAGTGCAAGAGCCCTTGGATTTTACCTTGTCAAAGCACCCTTAAGGTACTCCCTCTTAACCTCAAAATGATAGCAGGTATGCTCAGTTTCTGTGTATGCATTTGATGAGCCTCCGTGCTTAGACAAGTAACTATCATACTAGACAAGAGAAGAGTCAATCCAGAATCCAATGTGTTGTCTTGAGCACATAAAAAGATACCTCAGATCCGATTTGATAGTAAAAAGGTATGTGTACTAAGCAGAAAAAATCACAAAACAAAATGTGCCATGCTATTCAATGAATCATTATCTTCAGCTCATTTTCACTTAGTTCTTTGGTTACATCATTAATTTGTATGTTCATGATGATTTAAAATAGTTTAGTATAGTGATTTAGTGGTAGGCCCCTAAGTTGGTATAGTACCATATCATGTCTTTAAAATTCATTACGAAATGCAGTCACTTCAGTTTTTGCTAATAACAGTTACATTGTACTATTTGGTGAACCAAACTATAAGGAGAAACCAGTCTTCTGTGTACCATTATCAAGTTTACCTATGTTTTTAACTAGTAACCAACCAACACTTATTCCTATTCTCAAGAGGAAGGTCGATCCATATACAGCATTTCAAGAGGATATTTTCACAAAGAAAAGGGCAGTAATTTAAACGGAAGTGAGAAGGGCATGCGGAACAGATTTTGTTTTAGGATACAGAATATGATGTGGCTAGGGTCAAGCACAACCCCAGTTGGCAATAGCATGACCAGTTTTAATAAGTTACCTAACCAAATGAATTAGCAAATGAGGAAGACCTGGATCCCAAATGCTCTGTTAAAAGGCATAACAAATTACTGGAAAATGGTCCTCAAAATGCATGCATAAGGTTTTAGGATTTCTTTGCCTAATTGAGAGGTATGTGGGAGGTTCAAGAACTACAAAGCGAAAAACTTTTAATCGTGTAGGTGAAGTCACTTGAAGGGTAAAATCAACTCACAAACCTCATTTTCATCTGGAAAATCGGCACTCCCCATGAAAAGCATGTGCTCTGCAATAAAATATGAGAAATAAGTTTTCTGCTATTTTCCGCTCTAGTTATGCCGAGACAAGAATTTGTTCTTCTTTGCGCTCAAAAAGCACCGTTTAAACAACCAATGTTACTCCATGCAATTAGATTAAGTGCTCGTTTGGTTCAAGTAGAGGAATGGAAAGGGAATGGAATCAAATAAAGGAGTGGAATGGTAACAATAATCATTGCTTTTATTGAGTGTTTGATTTAACAATGGAAAGGAATCATTAGTAAGGGATTCCCTTTCTTTTGATTCCCGTCTTTTTTAAGGGGTAACAAATTGGGTGATTGGATTACCCTCAAGTAAGGGTAATGATTATCTCATTACCAAAACCAAACAATAAGTAATGGATTCAATTACTTCATTCCCTTTCCAACCTCTAAAAACACCCAACCAAACGTGGGCTAAAAAGTACAATTTATTAGGTATTCCATTATCAGTAAAAAAAAAAAAAAAAACAGTTAGAAAGAACGAATGAATACGAAATTACCTATCTAAATTAGGACAGAATATATAAACAAAGAGATCCATACTTAGATCAGCCCATAATCAACTAACAAACCATTCAATTCAATTACAGTAAGGGAGGTGACCAGATCAATACAGATAGTTATTGCTGTATTATCAAGCATTTTCCTAACTTAGTTACTACCAAATTATCTTTTCAGTTACTACCGCTTTCCCTACAGCTACTTCATAGCATCTTCTGAATAAGTTAAAGGTTTAAAAGGCTAAGCTGCGAATCTCACAATTATTTATCATGTCAAAACCAATTTATTCTTCGCTTAAATATCGCTCCTAAGTATCTATTAAAATGCACGGAACAGTTGCGGAAAGTAATCTAGAAACCTAGAAAGTGCGCCAGCCCCTGTGCTTCATAAGGATCCGCAAAACTCCCAATTCCTACACACATTGCCGCCGCTGCCTGCAAATAAACAATCAAAAGACAATTAAACCGCCATTGACACCAGAAACGGAACTGTTCGATAACTCAGCAGAAGTAGGATAAGTAAAACTGCAACATTTCAGATTCCAATTCGAAACCATACATAACACAACTGACCTTTTTCTGCGCTGAGCCTTTCATCTCATTCACTTCCTCAGTTTCATCGTCCTCGTCATCATCCTCTTCGCTGCCTTCTCCTTCTTCGGAGTCCTCCTCATCTTCATCTTCATCTTCGTCCTCCTCTTCATCTTCATCTTCCGTTTTTCCGTCTCCAGAAGGCTCACCTGAGTAAATCTCCGGGTCGTGGACGAGCAGCGCGCAGAGACCGTTTGGCAGCTGTATGAATCTGTAGAGGCGCCGGTCAGTTGGGGACTTCACGATGACGTCGTCGGAGGAGAGAACGCAGCTTCCGACCGCCATTGCTCGCGGACGCGACGAGAGAGAGATTGAGAGTGAAGATAAATTGAATTTAGGGGATTTTGCAGTGACAAATTTTTTGAATAAGTATCTGCGGCAGTGATTTTGGGAGTTTATATAGAGGCGGGTGGAGATGGGAGCAGCCGAGCAGAGCATCGCCTCTAACAATTCGAAAATGCGTGTTTCTACAAATCCATTTTATTTTTTGTTTTTCCTTTTCTTTATTCATTATTTTATACTCGTTAGGCCACGTTGGTAAATTTATCCATGGACAAGGAAGGATAACAAAAATTTATACCTTAAATATTAGAAAAAAAGACATTTAAAGACATAAATTTTTGTTATCCATCATTTTCCATGGATAAATTTATCCACCAAAGTAAACGCTTATACAAAATTAGTTTCATTAACGAATTCATTCATTTCTGTTTTCCCTTTGTTGGGAAGATATATTCTTTTTTGTTATAGATAAGTCACTCACATTTTATAAAGCAAGGTTGCATACAATGGTCAACTGCACAGGTCCCTGAAAAAATAGGGGCTCCAAAAATATACGGATTCATATAGATAACTAGCTAGTATGTTGTCCAGTGCGATGCACGGGTCACGATATATTTTATTATTTTTAAAATTTTAAATTATATAAAAGTGTCAAAATATCATTATTTATGAATTAGATTAATTGGTAACAATGACAAAATATGAGTGTAAATATTAATTTTTGATTTAAAATATTGTATAATAAATATTATTAAAACATGTTTACATATAAAAATGACTTTTTACGCGTATATGGACCTCTGTGTGTGTATTAGTGTAGGTGATTATGGGAGAGCACTTGTAGATGAATATTTTTTTTCTTGTCACTTCACTAACTAATTACAACTTATTAAGTTTACTAGTGCGCAACCCGTCGAAATTCGACGGGAAATTATTTTAACTTATTATATAAATTATTTTTAAATTTATTTAATTTAAGGTAATATAGTTGAAATTATATTAATTTGAATCATATTTCTCAATTAAATGTTAACCTTTTGTTAGAATAATAAATATTCTTTTTATGTAGATTTTTATTTAATAATATTTTGAAAAATGTATCGATATTGAAAATTTTATTTTATCTGAGCATCATCTCGTCTGAACCTTGTAGGATCATATCATAATCTAAATTTCGGAAGATGACAACTAACGTTTGAACATCAGACTTTTGAGTATCATCTCGTCTAGGCCTTAAAATACAAAAAATAAACTTTTATGCGTCAAGTTTTTTTAACATCACTATCTGGAGCTTTAAAAATCAAAGTTGACTTGTGAGATTGTATGATTTGGAGCTTCTAACATCATAACTAACTTGTAAACATCATTTTGTATGGAACTTGAAAAAATCTTGACAAACTTTTATGCATTATTAGTTCTAAATATTATAATTGGGTTCCAAGAATAATCTCGTTTGGAGTTTAAAAAAAACAAATTTAACTTGTGAGTATGATCTCATTTGAACTTTGAATGACCACAATTAAGTTACAAGAATTATCTTGTGTGTAGCTTTAAAGATCATTATCATCTTTAGCTTGTAAGATCATAACTAACTTCTAAACATCATCTTGTATGCAGCTTGAAAAATCTTGAGAATTTTGTGTGCATTATTTCATGTGGAGCTTGAAATATCATAATTGAGTTTTGAGCATCATTTCGTTTGAAATTTGAAAGAATAAAATGGACTCGTGAACATTAATTATCTTCAAATCTTGAATTTCGAGCATCATTCCGTCTGAAAATTGAAAGAATAAAATTGACTCGTGAACATTATCTCGTTTGAAGTTTGAAATACCATAACTAAGTTTTGAAAATCATCTCGTGTGTAGCTTAAGAAAGTTGACACGAGATTCAAATTGTATTAATTTATTTAGTAATTTAATTGATAAATTTTCATAAAAAATCTATGTTGAATCCAAATTTTATTTTAAAAATTTTATACAAAATATATTATTTTATAATCAAATTAAATTGAAGAAATAATTTACTTAATCAAACCAATTTATTTTTTCAAATTAAATTAATTAGACCATGTATTTAATTAAATAAATTTGGTCAAATTAAATTGACAAAACAATTCAAATTGTATTAGTCTCAATCATTCTGCCAATTAAATGTAGATTTTTAATTTGGAGAGCAAGAGCTTATTATTATTATTATTATTATTATTATTATTATTATTATTATTATTATTATTATTATTATTATTATTATAGTAATGGTTATTATTATTATTATTATTATTATTATTATTATTATTATTATTATTATTATTATTATTATAGTAATGGACGAACAGAAACAAATAAAGTTTGCAGAAATGAAAAATATATTTTTCTTCCCTATATAAGTAACATGTATGGATTTATTTTATAAAAAATACAAATAAAATTTTAATTATTTTGATAGACATAAAATAAGATTTTGTTTTAAAGTATTTAGTTTATAGAATTTGTAAAATTTATTAATTTAGATTATATGTAATGTTAATATTATTATATATATACATTTATTATTAATTATATTTATTATGATTAATGAATCTTTATATAGAATGTAATAGTTAATTAATTAATAAATGATGAAGATTATATATGGTAAATTTTGAAATGGTGAGATTTTAGATATGCCACATAGGTTAAGGCTTAATCCTATTATATAATAGATTTGAAGGAATTATTACTGATGTTTGGGGCCTTTGGGATACACTTGATTCCTAGTGAAACCATAAATTACATAGTTTCCAAAAAAGCTAAACAGACTAATTAAACATTAATTTAGAAAATAAAGGATAGCAGGAGAGAGGAAGTAAACTCGAAATTGTAAAGAAATTAACTCAACGTTCTACTATATACAAATGTACCGCATACGTAAGTAATGTTCTCCCATTCTATCTAAACCTAAGCAAAAGTTCTACTTACACTTGAGGGCCATAATTCACTATTCTATCAATTGAGGGCTAAGGTATAATATGCAAGGTTTTAGTACTCTAACCAATTTTGCTTGTCACCTCAGATCATTTTAGAGTAGGGTCTTGCCTTGGAGAATTGTACATCTCCATTCAATACCGAGCTTACGAAACTCTCGGCTGCTTCTTCAGTTATTTCGCCCAGAGACGTGGCGGCCTCGCTTGGGTTTGTACGCCAACAGGAGCTCATCTGATGACTTGAACCCTGACTTGTCGAGGGCAGTTAAGAACAATTGCTGCTTTGATGCATCCAATAGAGCGTATGAGACCGAGTCCCTCGGGTCACATGTTGATCTTTGTCATCTGGAAAATGATTTTTTGGGATATCTGTACAAGAAATCAAATGTTCAGTCATACCCCAAGAAGACGGAATTCATAAACGTACGTGTAAGTTCTACGTTGCTGCAAGGGCACGTAGAAGAAGAAGCAAGCATAGTAGGTTTGGTAAAGGGCAAGAGAAATGAAAGGGAATTTTGTTCTAATGGAAGTTAAGACTACTAACAATTGAAGTTAAATCTACAAAAAGTAAATCTATGTATGAATGTAACAGGAAACAAAGTAACTCACAGATTGCAAGACTCTTAGCAACTTGTCTCGAGTTGTTGATGACTTAAAAACACCGATCAAGCAGACGGGAACTTTCTCGCCATAGATGTTATCAAAATTTGAAGTGGTAAGCAACGGTATGCCTGATTCGCTAGGATCTTTCGGACAGAAACATTCTTATTCTTTTTCTCGAAATTTTCAAGCAAGCCACTGAGCTTTTGAATTGAAGATTTCAGGTCTTTTACAGATATACCATACTTGAGAATTTCTTTCTCCCCATTCGACAGCCAACCAACGATGGCTGGAAGCGAATCAATGTCCAATTTTCTCAAAACGGGTCCGAGGCATCACGACCTTGAGAACATCGCAAAGAGAAGCCATATTTGATAAATGCAGTAGTGTGCAGAAGATAGAACCGATAATGAGATATAGCTACAATGCAATTTTGCCCTTTCCTAGTTGCAATTCCTTGAGAACACTGAAAAGAGAAGCCATTTTTTATAAATGCATAAGACAAAAAAATACAGAGCCAGAATCATTAAGAAAGAAGAGACAATTGTGTATTTATATTTTTTGCATACTTGCGTTTCTATATCTTGTGAATTGTTACAGTTTTTGATAGTGGATAGTTACGAAGTTAGTGGATATGTATAGAATAGATAGTGGTGCAATATAATCGAATATAATATTAATTATATTTCATTTATTAGTATATATTTATATGTATTTAGATAGTGGGTAGTATATTTTGAAAACATCTGTGTAATTAAATTGAAAACTGCCGTATGCTATGAAACTGCCAACTTGCTGAGTTGTATAACTTAATGTATATCCTTAGTTGATTCATTTATTACTATTTTGCCACAAATTAGCTATCAACTGTATTTTCATATAATAAATAGATATACATATATAATAATTAAAATCTAAATAATTATTCTATTGTTTATTGTAGTGTAACGGTGAAGGGTCCCGAGTTCACTTGACCAATGATCAATTCTTGTTAGTAGCAATTGTATAACAAGATTAACATTAATTATTGTTAGGTTAATTCTATTCAAAGCCCCTGTTTTACTCAATATAACCTCTTATTTAAAATAATAATTGTAGTGGGCAAAATTCGTCAACTTGGCTCAAGCCCAATTAACCTTCCAAGTTGGACCAATGAGCTAAACAACCCGGTCAGTCCAGCCCAACAAACTTCGAACCAACTTGGATCAATAACGAGGCTGACTCAATTACTTAAAAAAACTTGTTCGCCCAGCCTAATAAGTCAAGTTATACTTATCTCGAGATCAACCTAGACCGACCCAGGATGACTATCCCACTTCAAGTCCAACTTGTCTCAACAGTCCGGCTGAATAATTCACACTTAGCCCAAACCCATCAAGTTAGTTCGCCAACCTGGCATGACCCTAAAAAGTCATATTGGCCCAACAGATTGGTCCATCTAGCCCGGAAAGCTATAGACCGACTTGAGTCCACAACCAAGCTGGATATATTTGCATGCGGCCCAATGGTTATTGACAACCTAGAAAGACAAAGTTACAAGGCCCAATCGTCAAACCCTAAAACACGTTTCCCACCAAGCTGACACGATCAGACGGGTAAATCTTTGTGATCCCGTCCAAATCGCAACAACCCGAGAGATAAGGGCCTTGACGAGGCCAAACTGCAGAAACCCTAGCGGCTGGATGTCCACTATATAAATAGCCCGACTAGGTCATCAAAGAAGGACGAAAAATCTTACTTGCTCTCTCTACTTCTTGAATTCTCTCTATTCCGTCACCATGCTGATTGGCTCTGTCAAGTCGGAAATAGCCAACTTGGCCTATCTCTGCCTCCCATCTTCTACCATCACAACTGGCTGTCACCATTTCCACCCTCCGACGCCGCCGACACCTTGGAATAACCACGCATTCCAACCTGTCTTTCTCTCTTAGTCCATTCTATTTTTCATTCTATCTTGCTATTCCGTTACTGACTTGAGCGTCGGAGGCTCTACGGTCGACACCCCCTCCCGGTGCTCAACCTAGGGTTCTTACGTGTTCTTGTGTTGATAGGTTGCTAGTGCCCAATTCATTCAGACGTGCAGACGTCAACCTCAATTGTAGATTTTAGCCTCTACAATTTGGCTCCCACCGTGGGGCCCTAGCAATCAAGCGAAATCAACGCACTTTCACAACGCCCGCATTGGAGCAAGCACATGAACTTGGCCAATTCAACTTAGAGGCCAGACCGACTGGAATACTTCGACAAGATAGAACAACCATCATTAGGGGACAACCTGCCCGAACCAACTTTACCACCATGGGCGTAGCAATGAGCAATGCCGTCGTAGAAGGCATACACCCCCCTCATACTTAGAGGCCCAATCAAACGATCACACAAACCTAAGTTAACCAACAGGCGGACGGACACGATCCGATTGGGTTCACCCAGTACCAACTGTTTGCCAATAAATTCACCCAACCAACCACAAGCGGCCTAAGAACTATATTTGTCTTGATCCCTGCGAGAGGTCTATAGGAAACTCTCCGGAGTGCAGCCACCAACCTCAAATAACAATGTCTCAACCTGCCCTACGATGTTAACCCGTTGCGAAATACAAGTCGCCAATGATGATCCGTCTGCGACGACAATATTAACCTATGTCAATAAAATCATCTTTAATCATTAAATTGGATGGACTACCCAGCTTGGAGCAATCGACGGTTATAGTCAAGAAGTTTGTACACATTTATCTTTTATAAATTTGAATATGCCACATGTTCGTCATATTGTACTAGCCACCATTGGTCGAAGTCAGTACGATCTCATCTAATGAAAACCAGCTTGCTTTAATTTCAAGTATTTGACTTAGGCGATTCAGAGTCGACAACTCTACAATTTCAAAATTTGATTAAAAAAATAGTTCCAAGCCGGCATGTTGCATGAAATTATCTGATTAGCCCGCACGCCAAAGTGGGGCACAAGCCGCCAAAGTCAAACGCAACAATAACTCATCCCGGCTCGGCAAAATAAATACAAGTATACATATCAAAATCACATACAAGACGACACATATGAATTCAGCCTGGTCCTGTCTAGATGCAATAAAATTCTCCAACATCAATTCCAGGATGGAAAATTCGAAATGAAAATAAAATGACAAGTTGTGTCTATGCATCTCTTTAACATATATTGTTGTTCTTTCGATATACAAGCTGCAATATATTGCACCAATCCATACGTTATCGAAACCATGATAATCAAGGTATTTACTTCATCAAATGGGATATTCAAACATGTGTACATTTATGGTCTAAACAAATTCATATGTAAAATGGTGATACAAGATATCAACAAACCACATCAATCTATAAAATAAGGCAAATCTCTCAAATATCTAGCAATGTCGACTTTCCAAAAATTCACAAATGAAACATCCTAATAAGATAAATAGCTCAAACTGACCCAATGGTCTAAAGCTCAAGATGGAGATAAAACAAGCACATGCCAATCTAGGAAAGTCACTCCCCCGTCTGAGGTCGGCCATCTCAGGTGGTCATCCCGGCAAAGTTGCTAGCAAGCTGCTCCTGCTCCTCCTTGTTAGCCTTCCACTCATTAAATTCATCTATATATTGATGGACATCCCAAGTCCTAGGGGGCTGATTCTCGAGATACGCCAAGGCCATCTCACCCCGAACTCGAATCTCCGTCTCACAGCTTGCATAAAGGATTTGTTGCTTCAATGCAACAACCTTATCTTTGAGATCCTTGTAGTCCGTTGCAGCTCGTTCCAGCCGACGAGCGTCTTACAACTTGGCAGACTCCAATTTCTTGACAATCTTATTGGCCTTATCACACGCCTTCTTGACGGCTACCATCTTGTCTTGCCAACTTGCTCGTTCAGCCCTTAACTCATTAGCTCCGCCACCATCGCAAGAGTTCTTTCCTTAAGGAAAGCAGCTTTCTGCATACTTTACAGCAAACATAAAAGTGCAACAAGTTGGTGTCCCTATTTCGATAATTCCACGTTGGTATACGGCGCAAATTTCGTACAATTAAATAGACTCAGCTCGACTCACTTAACTACAGGCTAGTATTTAATTCTTGGTTCACACATCTACAAATAATACTATATATCGGTGGCACCAACTTGTGAAGACAGATACAAGTTGTATTTCTTATTTGAATAATTCCAAGCTGGTAAAACACCACTATTCATATTGGCAAATGGCTACATGCTATACTCTTTTTTTGAATAGTTCCAAGCTGAAAAAACATCAAATTTCATATTGGCAAACAGGTCCAGCCTGACTCACTTATGTATAAGCTGATACTTTGATCCTAAGCTGACAGACAGGTCCAGCCTGACTTACTTATTTATAAGCTGACATTTTTCCATGTTGACAAACGGGTTCAGTGTGGCTCACATATTTACAGGCTGATGTTTAATTCTAAATTGGTCCACGCCATCTTCCTTCGCGATAATCTCCAGGCTGGCAAGCCAATTCATATATATATATATATATATATATATATATATATATATATATGCATATATGTGCTAAGCACAATGCCAAAAAAAGGGAATCGAAAAGGGAGTGGGAGAAAATTTCAAACTTGTGGAAATAAAATTCCTACAACCTGTTATTTTTCTTTGGAACAACTCCAAGTTGGTAAAATACCACGATCCATGTTGGCAAACAACTATACAAGCTGTATTATTTCTTTAAAAAGTACCAAGCTGATAAAACACCATGACCCATGTTGGCAAAACGGCTATGAGCCATACTCTTTCTTTGAAAATTTTCAAGTTTGTAAAACTTCAAAATCTATGTTGACAAATAGATCCCGTCCGACTCACATATACGGATTGTCACTTAATTCTAAACCAGTTCACACCATCTATATGTGCAATACATTCCAGGTTGGCAAGTCAAGTTATATATACGTATATATGTGCAAAAAAAAAGAGCCTATAGCCTTCTCTCAAGATCTCGTTCCGTCACGGTCCTCCGTCCCTAAGCCAATCCCTCCCGTAGAGAAGCTCAAGACCTCCAAAAACAAACAAGAAAAAACAGTCAATAAAATGCCAAACGGTGAACTATCCCCTCCACCTTCATATACAAAAAAAAGCCACTAACCAATGAAAAGATCTTATTCTTGCTTCCTCCCTTCTAGGCTCTTCTCCTGCTGCAGAGCTCCCTTTCTCACAGCCTACTAACTGAAATGAAAAATTAAGAAATGAAGAACGAAGTAGAGGCTATTACTACTCTTATTGCCACTCACACAAGACAAAATCAAATGACCTCCTGAAATATAATACCAGCAAAGGCACTCAACCACCAGCAGCCTAAAAAAGTGGAGATATGAAAAGATTGCATATTTACTAAGTTTAAGCAGACTCTCAAACTGCAGAGACTCAAAACAGACTATTCTACTAGTCCACTTCATTTCTCTACATAAAGAATCGTACTTCATCACCAGCAAAAGAGGAAAAAATAGCTGCAATTCTACTCATTTAGAAATAAACAATTTCAGCTGCTACACAATTGTCAAGTATGCCATCGACAACACAATTCAAATTTTAAACAATTACTCTACTCAGTTTCGAGAACACCGTAGGAGATGCGGCAGCGTCGACAAGCTGGAATGGATTTCAATCGAACAAATATAAAAAATTTCGAACCGCATATAGTTGTATTAATTCAATCCAACGATAAAACCCAGACAGTTCTCAACACCGGCGTGGGTTCAATGCAAACACATCATTAGGAATTCAACGAACCCACCTAATGGGGCCTCTGCCGCCGCCTCTAAAGTTTTCGGCAGAAAGCCAATGGGCTTGAAGATCTAAGGCTATGCAGTCATGTTCCTCAAATATGAATACTCTCCCAACTCGTCTCTCTCACCTCACCAATCAACAACGGTATTCCGACGACAGCCGCAAATCGCAGCCACGACCGTCGCTTTTACCTAAGGACCCTCTCTTTCTCTCATTCTCGATCGAGCAGCAGCAAACGCCGCCGTAATTGCTCGTCAGGCTCGCCGCCCTCAACCCTCTTCTCTGAATCCCAATGACAACACTGCTACAGGCTCCTCCCTTCCAAGTTTTCGACCTCCGACGATGTCGCCCAACTGTCTCGCTCCTCCCTCTCGTCTCTTTTTTAATCTCAGCTACCGCCGCCATCAATTAAGCGGAGACGCTGCCACCTACACTTAAAAATCTCCAATTCAACATGAAAGAGTTTAGTGCCCCAAATTACCAACAAAGTAAAAACGTGTAAAGAAAAGAGTAATGTTGGATGCAATGTTATCAACAGAATGTTAATAATATTATAACCAACATGCAGCGGAAAGTAAAAACACACAGGAATACTTTTTTCACGGATTATAAATAACCCGTGAGTGCCTCAAGGCTAAATTCACTATGTTGAATCAACAATACAAAATACAGATTTGGATCTTCTTGGAGATCTATCTTTACAGAATATCTGCCTAAGATCAACCAACCTATCTACTTTCAGTACTACAATGTTGATACAACACAGAACCCAAAACAGCCGAATAACAAAAGTTAATCGGACAAAGCAAACAACCTGCTACGCTCCAATGGCCTTGCACTTCAACTCTTGCCCTCGACGTCCCGTCGATACAAAGATAGACTTTACAGATTGGCTGCCTAAGTCTACTTCGTCAAAGCAATCCTTGAAGAACCGGTGACACGTTTGCAGCAGGAAAATGACGAATTGGTTGTGAGTGAATGTTAAGTCGCAGATAATGCACTTCCAAAACGTAAGGATGATTGAAGCTTCTTGCTGCATTTATAGGCCTTCATGTCGTGGTTGGTTTCATCCACTTCCCACTTCCAGAACCTTCCTATAACTGCTGCAATCCATCTTCAATAACTGCAAGTCGACCAGCCTTGGGATGTTGGCTACGAGATCATGGTTCCTGAAAAATAGGAACAACCTTCCCACTACTTTGAACCATGCAAAACCGCCTATCCACTTATTAGAAACGTGGTCAACAAACATAAAACTATTATTTCACAACCAAAGAATAAGAAAACGTGAAAGAAAGGTAAAGATTAAATATATACAATTACTAATGGAGAGTCAAAGTATGGAGTCAAGGCAGACTCTGGAATGTTGGTTGAAAACCCAGAAATATTGACACCATGAATGCTATCAACATTCCACCCAACATTGAAAACACGTATGTTATCAACATTGGTCCCAACATTGTCGGAGTCAACATTGACTCTAACAATCTCCCCCTTAATCTTTTCCTTCCTGCAACAAAAACCAAAAACAAAGAAAAAACTATATACAGAAAAGAATTCTATGTTACAGGAACTCAGATCAAGGAAGAGTAAGAAAAGCTCCCCCTTAATCAAACAAGAGGTGGACCTCAAAATCAGTCCAGAGGAGATGTCGTAACAACACTCCCCCTGAAACAAACAAGAGGTACAACCTTAAGTAAGCACTTGAGGTACAACCTTAAGAAACACAAACTGAATGTTGACCCAACAATCGGTTTGGAACAACCAATAAAAAGTAAAGAACTCCTCCTGAATTGAGAAACAAAAGAACCTGTAAAACAGAAGAAAGGAAAACAAACAACAACATTCAGAGCATTTAACTCTCGATCAACATACTCAGAATGAACAAAAACAAGCAGCAACATTCAGAGCATTTAACCTCTCGATCAACATTGATCAAAAAATGAAGATGAAACCTTACACAAACTGTTGGATTTGTATACTGAAAGCAAGAACTTTATGCTTGTATACAATGATTCCTGTTTTCACTATTCTTATCTCCTATCTGATTGTGTTCATGATTGCATATGCATGTTCTTTATCTCTGTATAAGTAGATTATATGGTGTGTTGTAGATCACAGAAGACCATATAATTGGAATAACCTTAAGAGATATAATATGATCACAGCCGAAATAACTCTAGGACAAGTTATTGGTTTAGGCTGCAGTATAGATGGAAGTAGTTTGTCTTGGCTACTTGTCTATACTGGTACGTCATTACGTATTGATAGGACCACAGTTTGAGATGTATTCTTCTATCTGACTTAAGTGAAGAATAAAGATCTCGGTGACTTATAAATCTTAATACTAATAAGTATTCAGATATATATATTAATTCGTATATCACTTTGACTTACTATGGGTGAAAGTTATATACTAACTCGAGTACTCTGTATCTTGGGTGATAGCGGTTAATATATGATATTTGATTATCTGTATTAGTACCCGTATCCGGTATAGGATAATGACATCCCCTTAAGGAGCTCAATAAGGTTTATTACGCTAAACCCTGCAGGTTGATTAAGTTCAGGCGTAATAATAAAGTTTGAGTGGTACTGCTTAAGGAATTATTAAGAGATTAATTAATTTAAGCTGTCAGAGCTCTAATTAATTAATGGATGTCGGATATTTTAAATACGGAGATTTAATAAGTCTAAATACAAGCCCCGACTCATCACCGGCAATAAAGAGGTAAGTCAGTATCGGTTCTCTAGTGGAATGAACTGATATTTATAAATTAATTATGGTCTGGGCTGACCATAGATAAATTAATTTATTTGAGGCCCATCTTTATTCCTTGTATTGGTCCCTGGCTGGCCCATTGTCTCCTAGCCCAAGAAGACAGATTTTCGGCCCTCACATAGAGATTGGCGCCTCCCCCTCTTTTCTGTATTATTAAATACAGCTGTCAGCTCTCAGGAAAATACACTGATAAAAATTAGGTTTTTGAGAGCAGAGGGAGGCGCAGGAAACGTGTGTGGCCATTCTGTCTTGGGAATTTCCATAGCTCGTTGTCCATCCAACGTTGAGAATTGAGCGGGATACAGTCGAGAAGATCAGAGCTGGAGTCAGATTCTTTCGACGCGATCATCAACAGTTTGTGCATCCGATTCTCAAGTAAGTTTTCCTAACACCTATTTGCAGCTGTTAAATTCATAGGAGCATGTTAGGATTTAATCGTTGTATGATGAATTAATAATAATCCAAGAAACGATCATCGGGCAATCGAGTATTAATTCAATTTAATATTCCTTCAATTGGTATCAGAGCCCAGGATTAATTTCTTGGCTCTATTATTAATTTATGTACGATTAATAATGTGCGTTGTTTTTACTGCTGTTGTTCTTCGTGGTCTGTTGATTCGTGGAATACGTCGTTTGACGTTGTAATCGTTTTTCACCACGAGAAAATCCGTGGTTAGATTAGGATTTCAATTGTATTTGTTTTTCCGTTGTAAATCTGTAAAACTGAGGAACGAAACGAGGATGACGACGAATCAACGACGAGGAAGGTGTAAGGAGGTTGCCACGGACACGGTGTGGCACAGGCAGCCGCGGCGCCGAGGGCCGCGCGCGCACGGGCGCTTCGGCACCGTGCGCTGCGCGCGCCTGGTCAGGCGGCTGCGCTGCTGCGTGCTGCTGTCACCGAGGTTGCTGGTCCGTGGCGAGGCGTGGCGAGGCGAGGCGAGGCGTTCGTGACCGGGAGCGAGGGGCTGCGGGTGCCGAGGGGCAACGCGCACGCGGGTGCGTGCACACCGTGCGCAGCGCGCCCAGATCGGCGACCGCGCGGCCGCTGCTGTTCTCTGGTCGGTCTGGACGCTGAAGGCGAGGTGGGCAGGTGCTGGGCGAGGGCTGGAAGCCACCGGCAGGGGCGGTGCGCGCCCGGGGCCGCGCCTGCGCGCCCGGCGGGCGGCGCACTGCCGCTGCTGCCGTTGCTGTTGCCGTCGGGTGCTGCTGCTACCGCCGAGTTCGCCAAGGAGCTGCTGCTGCTGGAGGTTGCTGGAAGGGGCTGCTGCCAGCGCCGGGTCGCCGCGTGTTGCCGGGCGGCGCTGTGCGGCGGCTGTGATGGAAGGCGGCGGCGGCGGCTAGGGTTTCTCAAACCCTAGCTGCGTTTCAAACCCTAGGGGGCCCAAACCCTAGCTTGACGGGCCCATGTGTTCGGGCCGAGTTTTTTATTCTGTTTTGGGCCTGTTCTTTTTCTATTTTATTTTGTAATAGAATAGATGTTGGGTTTCCACGAATGGGTCACGAAGAATTTTAATTCTTTTATTACTGTTCTTTGCATGTCGTGGTTGTTAATCCCTTATGCTCTTTACCTGCTTTTGCACGTCTTTGCTTGTTAATATTTGTTTATTAACTGCGCTTAGACAAGCATGATAGTAGGTTTATCGTTTTCCTAAATATGTTTTAGAATTCTGCGAGCATGATTTACATGTTGCGTTCTAGAGAAGCATGTTTAGGTTTATGTGCTTGAGCATGAACAAACCTTTTGAAAGAAAAAGACTAAGCTGTTTAATAATTTTTATAGTAATTAAAAATTATTTTAGACCTCCACATGCGGTCTCTAGACAAAGTGATTAGCAATATGAGTAAACGTCTACCCAACGTGGCTTACTTCATATTTGTTTTTCATAAGTTTGTCAGAAGATGTTTCTATAAAAAATATTTAAACCATTAAAGTAGTGGGAGTTATGCAGTAAACGTCCACCCAACGTGGCTTACTTGTGTAATTTTCACAAGTACTTTGGAGAATGGAATTAAATAAGATAACCAAGAAAATTAAATTGAAAGCGGCATGGTCCGAGTGAGTATGCTAATTTCGAGAATTTAATTTTCAAGGTTAAAATGTGGTCATTGCTTAGATATCATATCAAGTACAATGTACAACTCCCAAAGGAGTCCCTTCTTGATGATGATATGGTCTAGTTAAGGTGCCAACTATTAATTTCCTTTGCCAAAAGGTTAAGTTGACATGGATGGAAATTAAATGACTAGGTGAATAGTCTGGTTGAGGAGTTCGTGTGTAAACGTCCACCCAACGTGGCTTGCATATGGGATTCTTTGAGCCGTTGGAGGTTTCAGTAATATTGTTTTATCAAAAGGTTACAATATTATTGTTACGAATTATGTGCTTCATGTCCTTACATGTTTATTTGTTTACTTTCAGATATGTCTATGTCTCCGATTATTAACATTCTAGCAAACAATCCTCTCATCGGTCCTAATTACACCGAATGGAAACGCCATATTATGTACATACTTGACGCTGATGAGCACAGTTTTGTGCTTACCACTCCACGTCCCGCGGCCTTAACTGATGAGTCGACTGATGCGGAACATGAGGCGCATAAAAGGTGGCACAAGTCGAATAATATGGCCAAGTGCTATATTATGATGACTATGTCGCAAAATTTGCAACTCCAGCATCAGGTCATGGATGACGCAGCGACCATCATGTTAAACCTCAGCGAGGTTTATGGGGAGTCCGAGAGGTCTGCTCGCTTTAACTTGATGAGCGAGGGCAGTCCTGTGCACGATCATGTCATGCATATGACAAATTTGTTTGACAGGCTTGATCTGCTAGGAGGGGGTATCGAAGGCGAAGCCAAGGTCGATATCATCCTCAATACTATCCCCAAAACTTTTGAGCACTTCCGTCTCAATGTCGTTATGAGCAAAGTCAACTACACTCTTAATGAGTTGTTGAATGCTCTAGTTGCGGTAGAGGGAGTGATGGGCCGTGGGAAATAGGTCCTTGTTGCTGCCAAGGGATCTGCTTCTTCGTCGAAAGGCGGGAAAAAGAAGTGGAAAGGTCCAAAGGGCAAGCATGATCATGAGGCTAGTGGGAGCGGTAAAGCCAAAGTAGATGGCCCTACCGACGGCGTGAACAAGCCAACGGGCAAGGGAAAGTGCTTCAAATGCGGCAAGGTTGGGCATTGGAAGAAAGATTGTCCAGTGCTCAAGGCAAAGGGACAAGGTACGTCACAAGTTTTAGTAACTGAAACATGTTTAGCTTCGTTTTCTACTCATTCGTGGGTAGTGGATACGGGGGCAACTGACCATGTTTGTTACACCTTGCAGGGCTTCAAGCCAACAAGGGAGCTAGCAAGTGATGAGATCACCATCTCCATGGGCAATGCGTCGAAGGTCGCAGCTGTTGCTATTGGAGATTTATCTTTATGTTTTGGTGATGACATTTTAGTTTTGAGAGATATTTTGTATGTGCCGGAGTTTCGGCGGAACATAATTTCTGTTTCAAAATTGTTTTTGAATGGATATTCTGTTATTTTTGATAGGGGTGTTTCTATCATGAGAGATAACGAGACTATTTGTTCTGGAATTTTGAACAACTCTCTCTATACTATTACATGTCCAATTAACAACTCTGTCCATGTTGCATCTACATCACAAATCCTTCCAAATCCTAATAAGAGGAAGTATTATTCTCATGAACAATATACACATACTTGGCACCTAAGATTAGGCCACATCAATCTAAATAGGATCCAAAGGCTCGTTTCAAATGGAATCTTGAAAGATTTTCAAGCGGTTCCATTTAGAACCTGCGAATCCTGTATAGAGGGAAAGATGACGGCAAGGCCTTTTAAGGCAAAGGGGAATAGGGCCTCACATGTGTTAGAATTGATTCACTCTGACTTGTGTGGACCGATGTCCACTAGAGCTCGTGGAGGGTATGAGTATTTTGTCACTTTCATTGACAATTACTCAAGATATGGGTATATTTACCTACTTCAACGCAAGTCTGAATGCTTTGAGAAATTCAAAGAATTCAAGGCGGAGGTGGAGAAGAGAACGGGTAAATCTATCAAGTCATTGCGGTCTGATCGCGGTGGCGAATACCTCGGGAACGAGTTTTTGCAATACTTGTCAGATTTTGGGATTACATCCCAATTGACTGCACCGGGTACTCCCCAACAGAACGGTGTAGCAGAGAGAAGAAACATGACTCTTATGGAAATGGTACGATCTATGATGAGCTATGCATCATTGCCTATTTCGTTTTGGGGATATGCCTTGGAAACAGCGGTTTATTTGCTGAATCGGGTACCGTCCAAATCGGTTCCTAAAACTCCTATTGAGTTATGGTCAGGGCGTAAGCCCAGCTTGAATCATATAAAGATATGGGGTTGTCCTGCATACGTGCTAGACAAGGAAGCGAGGAAATTGGAGCCTAGATGCGAACTAATGCTGTTTATAGGATACCCTAAGGAAACGAATGGTGGTTATTTTTATAATCCGAAGGATCAGAAAGTGGTTGTTAGCACCAACGCACGATTCTTGGAACACGATTATCTAGATAATCACAAGTCTAAGTCCGAGATTGTCCTTCAAGAAATCGAAGGCAATGGACAGGCGATTCCATTACCCCAGCCTAGTGTGCAAGTGAATGCACCACAAGACACTGCACGAACCATTGTCACAGCTGTACCACCACCGCTTCGTCGTAGTGGGAGGGTTGTAGTTCAACCCGATCGATTTATGTTCTTGGGAGAATCTTCGGATCTACTTCCTGTTGATGAACAAAAGGATGTCGACCCTGATAACTATAGACAAGCGATGAAAGATCAAGATGCAGATTCTTAGTACGAGGCCATGGTTTCTGAGATAGAATCCATGGGTGCTATGGATGTATACGAGAAGACCGAACTACCAGATGGCTTTTTAGCTATAGGTAGTAGGTGGGTATACAAGAGAAAGAGAGATTCGGATGGCGAAGTCGCAGCTTTTAAAGCTAGACTGGTGGCGAAGGGTTATACCCAGGAACAGTGTATAGATTATGATGAGACCTTTTCGCCGGTTGCCATGCTCAAGTCTATCCGAATACTCCTTGCCATAACAGCCCACATGAACCTTGAGATTTGGCAAATGGATGTCAAGACCGCTTTCCTAAACGGCTTCCTTGAAGAAGGAAGGGACATCTATATGCAGCAACCTGAAGGGTTTGTGAAGAAGGGCGAAGAGCATCTTGTGTGGAAGCTTAAGAAGTCCATTTATGGACTTAAGCAAGCTTCGAGGTCATGGAACAAACGTTTTGACGAGGTCATTAAATCCTATGGATTTACTCGTTGTGAGAACGAAAGTTGCGTGTACCGTTTAGATGCCAATGGTGACGTGGTTTTCCTTGCACTTTATGTAGATGATATCCTCCTCAGTGGCAAATTCTAAGGAACCCAGGAGCCACAAGGCGTCAAAACACATAGAGAGAAAGTACCACATCATACGAGAAATCGTAAACAGAGGAGATGTGCTAGTAGAAAAGAGATTGATACATTGGAGAACCTAGCTGATCCTTTCACGAAAAGCTTACCGCAAAAGACCTATGAGAAGCATGCTCGAGGGATGGGATTGCGGTTGATGCCACCCACTTAGAGAAAAACTTTCAGTATAAGTGGGAGAGATGAAGTGAAGTTTTTGTAATAGCTAGTATTTAGACACATTGTATACTAAAAGTTTTGCTTTAGTATAAGTGGGAGATTGTTGGATTTGTATACTGAAAGCAAGAACTTTATGCTTGTATACAATGATTCATGTTTTCACTATTCTTATCTCCTATCTGATTGTGTTCATGATTGCATATGCATGTTCTTTATCTCTGTATAAGTAGATTATATGGTGTGTTGTAGATCACAGAAGACCATATAATTGGAATAACCTTAAGAGATATAATATGATCACAGCCGAAATAACTCTAGGACAAGTTATTGGTTTAGGCTGCAGTATAGATGGAAGTAGTTTGTCTTGGCTACTTGTCTATACTGGTACGTCATTACGTATTGATAGGACCACAGTTTGAGATGTATTCTTCTATCTGACTTAAGTGAAGAATAAAGATCTCGGTGACTTATAAATATTAATACTAATAAGTATTCAGATATATATATTAATTCGTATATCACTTTGACTTACTATGGGTGAAAGTTATATACTAACTCGAGTACTCTGTATCTTGGGTGATAGCGGTTAATATATGATATTTGATTATCTGTATTAGTACCCGTATCCGGTATATGATAATGACATCCCCTTAAGGAGCTCAATAAGGTTTATTACGCTAAACCCTGCAGGTTGATTAAGTTCAGGCGTAATAATAAAGTTTGAGTGGTACTGCTTAAGGAATTATTAAGAGATTAATTAATTTAAGCTGTCAGAGCTCTAATTAATTAATGGATGTCGGATATTTTAAATACGGAGATTTAATAAGTCTAAATACAAGCCCCGACTCATCACCGGCAATAAAGGGGTAAGTCAGTATCGGTTCTCTAGTGGAATGAACTGATATTTATAAATTAATTACGGTCTGGGCTGACCATAGATAAATTAATTTATTTGAGGCCCATCTTTATTCCTTGTATCTGGTCCCTGGGCTGGCCCAATGTCTCCTAGCCCAAGAAGACAGATTTTCGGCCCTCACATAGAGATTGGCGCCTCTTCCTCTTTTCTGTATTATTAAATACAGCTGTCAGCTCTCGAAAATACACTGATAAAAATTAGGTTTTTGAGAGCAGAGGGAGGCGCAGGAAACGTGTGTGGCCATTCTGTCTTGGGAATTTCCATAGCTCGTTGTCCATCCAACGTTGGGAATTGAGCGGGATACAGTCGAGAAGATCAGAGCTGGAGTCAGATTCTTTCGACGCGATCATCAACAGTTTGTGCATCCGATTCTCAAGTAAGTTTTCCTAACACCTATTTGCAGCTGTTAAATTCATAGGAGCATGTTAGGATTTAATCGTTGTATGATGAATTAATAATAATCCAAGAAACGATCATCGGGCAATCGAGTATTAATTCAATTTAATATTCTTTCACAAACAAGTTGATCAAATGAAGCTTTGCTTTATTTGATCCCAACACAATATACGAAGGTATATCAAAAATATGATAAATGTTGAACCAACAGATAATCAAAAACCAAGATAACATAAACTATGTTACCAAAAAAACAGGTGCTCATGCACCACAAAAAATCACGATGTCCACGCATCAAACACATCACCAAAGAAACAATAACATTGTACTGCCAACAAAAGCAGAAAACACTACTCCTCCTTTTTTGTTGAAGAAGGAAAAGGTAGGAGTTTGGCGAAGACTTGTTCACAACAGTCGACCCGTGCAAGCATGTCCTGTCCCATCTTGATCGTCCGATCCACCATCAACTGCACTTGTCTTTTGAGCTTGAGAAGATCCTCTCTGGCCTTGATGAGCTCTGCAACGTCAAGATCAATCTCAACTTCAGAATCTCCAGCTGGTTCCTTTTCTTTACGAGATGTGGATGTTTCTTTAGTGAGATGGGCTTTGACAGAAATGATGTTGGAAACATCAAGTGCAACATCAGGAGCAATCGCATGATCAACATCTTCGTCTTCACCATACTTGTCGATCTCAGCTTCAGCAGAGTCAGCATCATCATCAGACTGAGGAGACAAAGGAGGACCAACACGTGGAGGTTTGTAGGGGAGATCTTTGACACGATCAGGAGTGAGGAGGATTTTTGAAAACTCAAGCAGATTCTTCTCTTCAACAAGCACAACTTCCTCTCTCTCCTGGAATTCTTGCTTAACCAAGAGATTGTAGATGAGGCTTGGAAAAGAAAGCATACTTCCACCTGTGGACTTAAAGGCTGCACGAGAGATGTTAGCAAACACTTGCTCACCAAAGTTGAAAGCCAATGGCTTACCAACTTTAAAGATAAATTCAGCTTGTTCCTTGGTTAGAGCAGTAGTGTTTTTGCTTGGAAGCCAGTTGTAAACTACAATCTTGTGAAGTACAGAATATTTCCAAGACAAAGTGGATGCAGCAAACTTCGAGGTCCATGCCTTAAGTTTCCCTCCAGTCAACTCCCTAGTCATCTCATCATCATCAACCTCAACATCATCAGTGTTAGTATTCGCAGTGTAACATGCTTTGTTAATGGCAGATGGGGAGAAATCAAAGACCTTACCCCTAACAAACACTTTCCCATACTTAACAGATTTTGGGTCAAAAGCCTCTGTCATCAGATTAACATAGAACTCTCTAACAATCTCAGCATCATAGGGAAAAACATTGACAACCGTACCCCACATACTCCTATCTTGCAAAAGGATATCAAGCTTATACTTTGTAAAGAAATCCTCATCCGCACGTCTATCATTATGAAACTTCCTAGCAGCCAACACTTTGAGAGCATTCTTTGCTTCACGAGTGTAAAAACGAGTGGAGTATGACTTCCTCAACCTCTGATTCAGAGGAGCTTCCAGAGCAGCTGATGCGATGAGAGGTAGTGTGAGAGGCAGAAGATACCTTTCCGCTCTTTGAGGTGGGAGAAGGTTCAACCTTTGGCTTGAGAACTGGAGGCTGTGATGTTGGACCAACATCACTGTCTTCTCGGCTAGGAAGATTGAGAGTAGATGGGATCACCCGTGTGGATTTTGACCTTGAGGAACGCCTGAGAGAGGCCACCCCAGCTATACATTTCCGGCTTTTCTTGTCAGGGACAAAGGTGTCAACATCAATAACATCTGTGCTTTCTTCTGGATCAACATCCTGATCAACATCAGGAATCTTTTCAGGGTCATCAACATCCATGGATGTGGGTTTATCACCAGCAGCACATTCTTCTTCAGCAACAACAGAAGCTTTATCAACATCTGAGCCAGGTTGTGAGGCAAGATCAAGCAGGGCCTCTTTGTCAATTTCCCCAATTCTCTCCAAAGAGGTATCTTGAGAAGCATGCGCTGATTCCTCTTTTGAAGACGGAATTGACTCTTCGCTTGGAGTGGTAAGAGGAGTTTGATGTTGAGTAACACCAAAAGCTGGATGTCCTGTGGATTTTTCTGAAAACGCTTGAACAGTAGGGTTTTGCAAAGGAGATTTACCTTTCGTGAGTTCTTCATCAACCTTAACAGAGGAACCAGGACAAGGCGCCATTTTTGAATGGAAGATCTCAAGAGGAGGAACAGTGGAGATCGGCTCAGGATTGATGGGAGTTTCCACCATTTGCAGCGAGACAGGAGCAACATCAGTCCCAACAGACGACTCAGTGGTGCTTCTCTTCGGAGAACCTTTTGGAGAAGGAGCTGGAGGAAAGGTTTCTTCTGGGACTTCCACCGGTGTTTGAGAAGACGAGGGTTTGTCGGTTGATTCGGCCATCTGAGGGAGAGCGGAGAGATGTTTGGCTGCGCTTTCCGGTGATCCGAAGTGTTGGATCAGACTCTTGATGAGGGAAGAAAGATCAGTGTTTTTGTCCATGACTTTTGGGCTTCAAGGGGAGACACTGCACAAATCTCGATAGAAGGGTTTGTGAAGTGAAAGGTAATAATGAAGAATCAGAACACCCCCTTAAATACAAACGAGAAGACCCCAACCAACATCAACCACTAAGCCTTGAGATAAAATCAAATCCCATAAAAATCTCTCTCACAAAAACAAATCAAAATTCGAAAATCATATCACAAGAGACAAGGAGAGGCGGATCAAGCATCAGAAGAACAAACCCTAGAAACCCAATTAACTGATAAGATCACCAAGGAAAAAGATAAAGAGAGAGAACCAGAAAAGAGAAGAGATATGCCTATTGAAACAAAACAGTAAAGCCAATGTTACTTCAAATGTTAGTCCAACATTAGAAGTCAATGTTATCCAACATCCGGAACAACAGACTATGATTCTTTCAGCAGAGGAAGATACTTTTAATCAAAACACATTGAGATCTTAAAGCTCAACATCCATTTTCCCTGAGTGCATTGTCGCAGCGAACGCCGTGCCCCGAGTACTTAGATGAGAGAAGGGATGATCTCATTTATTTTCAGATGTTTTATGACCATTAAGCCTCACTCTTGTGCTACCGGTCTTATAACATCAATTTTTTTTAATCAACATCTGCTAAAAGAACACAGCATAAACCGGTTAGAACGAACAACATCAAAACAACCAACATGGACACTGCACTGTCAGTAACACAGGCTCCAACATGCATATGCCTAAACAAAAGAAAAAACAAACACAAGGAACAAAAACAGATGTTAGGATCCAACAAAGACAACCTAAGTCCTAACACCTCACATGCAAGAACACTTAAATGCAGCACAAACCGAGAGACTTCCTAAGATGGGAGAATCTCTCAAAATCTAAAGCCTTGGTAAAAATATCAGCAAGCTGTTTTTCAGTAGGAATGTATTCCAACACAATGAGCTTTTTCTCAACAAGATCTCTTATAAAATGATGACGAATATCAATGTGCTTTGTGCGAGAGTGTTGATCAGGATTCTTAGAAATCTCTATGGCACTAGTGTTGTCACACATAACAGTCAAGATGTTACTTTGCATACCATAGTCGTCCAACATCTGTCTGAGCCAAAGAAGTTGAGCACAACAACTGCCAGCAGCAATGTATTCGGCTTCAGCAGTAGAAAGAGAAACACAATTTTGTTTCTTGCTTGACCAGGACACAACATTGTTTCCCAAAAGATAACATCCTCCACTTGTACTTTTTCTGTCATCAGCATCACCTGCCCAATCAGCATCACTAAATCCGACAATGTTAGAGTTAGTGTCTTTGGAATACTACATTCCAAGTTCAGAGGTTCCAGAAACATAGCGTATGATGCGTTTAACAGCCTTCAAATGTGACTCCTTTGGCTGAGCTTGGTACCTAGCACACACTCCTACACTGTACAGAATATCAGGTCTACTTGCGGTTAGATAAAGCAAACTGCCAATCATTCCGCTGTATAATGTTGGATCAACATCACGTCCAACATCGTCCTTGCATAATCTGTCAGTGGAACCCATGGGAGTTCTCATGTGTTTAGCAGACTCGAGGCCAAATCTTTGAACAAGACTTTTTGAGTACTTGCTTTGAGAAAAGAAAATGCCTTCAGGAGTTTGTGTTACTTGTAAACCTAGAAAAAAATTCAATTGCCCCACCATACTCATTTCGAATGTGGTAGACATGGCCTGAACAAAATCCTTCACAAGCTTATCATTAGTAGCACCAAACACAATGTCATCAACATTCAGGGGGGTGTATTCGTCGAAACGGTTGACTTCGTTTACAGTGCGCTGTTGGCGACGTGGTACTTCTGTTTGAGGTGGAAGAACCCTCGGGGGCAACCCTCTCAAAGGTGCCCGGTCCTGATTCCTATTGTTCTGCTCCGGTGCAGCTTCTGCCCTTTTAGCCTTATGTCTATCATTTTTAGCCTTTCGCGCCATTCGGGCGTCCTCCAACTGTAAATACCCTGGTAACCTTGCCATGATATCATCGAAATCTCTGGCTGGTCTGATTTGAAGCTCATCGAAGAAGAGCCCTGGCTTCAACCCTCGGACATAGGTGCAATTCTTTATCTGTGATTCCGCCTCTGGCACCTCCAGAGCGGCGAGGTTGAACCGGGCAGTGTACTTCCGCAGTGTTTCATTTTGATCTTGTTTGATGTCCATTAAAGAGATGGCTGACTTCCCTACCCTTCGCGAGCTCGCGAATTGTCTTAGAAAACGTGTCCGCATGTCCTCGAAGGAGTGAATAGAGTTCGGGGCTATCGTTCCAAACCACAACTGGGCAGGTCCAGTCAGAGTGGTGGAGAATATTCGGCATTTGATGCCTTCCGTGTACATGTGGAGTGTAACCAGTCCTTCGAACCGGTTAAGGTGTATCTCCGGGTCAGTGGTACCGTCGTAATCCAATGAAATAGGCTTATAACTTCTCGGCAGAGTGTCCGCCAAGAGGTCAACGGAGAATGGGCTCCGGCTGGTAGTGGTGTGGACCCTTGATGTTCTGGCCCGCTTATCATCCTTATACCTCCCGTGCTCCCTTATTTCCTTTGGCGAGTCATGAGCATGATGGCGCTTGTGGTTTGATGTGACCTCTCTGACCTTCTGTGTTCCTGTTTGCAGAGGAGTATTCCTGCTCCCGTCCCTCTGACCTTCTGGTTTGATGTGACCTCTCTGACCGGTGCGACTTCTCTGCCCTGTGAGATCTCTCTGACCTCTGCACCCTTTCGACCCTCTGAGACTTCTCTCTCAGGGTGTCCTCCAGGTCTTTGAGCTGGTTTTTCAGTTGCGACACTAGGTTTTTTAGTTTCGCGTTCTCCTTTGGTCTCTCCTCCTCAAACACGGGAGTGATAGAGCGACTGTCAGACTCGTCTACCCCCTCCTTCCTGATGATAATACTACTTAGCATGACCCGGCTCCCTTCTGGCCTCCTTTCTGGTTACTTCTCAGCAGGGAACCTCTGTGTTTCCTTAGGTAGCGTGGCTTTTTTGTTAGCGATTTGGTCATTCACTTCCAAAGCGGCGGGAGGCGGAATTTCAATACTTTGCGGGTTGAGCATTCCCAGCAGAGGGGTGAAGCGGCGTTCCCAACGCCTGACGCACATCAGCGTAATTGAGCAGGGCCATCATTTGCTCTATTAGCACAAAATTCAGCGGGCCACCACCACCAGATGTGGGAACCAAGCTTTGTGATATGGATATAAGTGGACGAAGGATCCGTTGGATATAATGACCCAAGAACCCGACGTGTGTGAATAGGCATCGGACTCCCTAGATCGAGAATCTAGTTTGATCAACCCCTAAGAGCGTAGAAACCTCGACCCGTTGGCTATATAATCAGCCAAGAACCTCGGTATGGGTGAACGCCACAAGACCTTGCTCAAGTGTCTTGATAAGTTCTAAAACAAGTGAAAAACTCAACAAAGAGAATTCAACTCACTAAGCATAAGCAATTTTCGTTTATATCAATGGTGTCTCTAATACAAGTGATTACATTCCTATTTATAGGCTCAAAAAGGTCTCTTGAGAGCCCCACTCCCTTACCACTACTTAAAACCATTAAAAAGGCACATAAAATCACAAATGTAACTCCAAAACACTTGGTATGTCTCTTGGACACCAAAAGTCACTTATTAAACATAAAAAAAGTAACTTAAAATGAGCTTTTTGTGGGCTGCACCCATTTGGACGAAAATGTGGAGTTTATTCTTTGATTTGGGCCTCCAAAATATGATAGCTTAATGAGCCCAAACTTTCAAGTAGCATCAAGCCCACTAACTTGAATAATATTCACCATTTGGCCCAATGTAGAATTGTCTTGGACTTGGGCTTTAATTTCACCAACTAAAAGCATCATGGACTCCTTTATTCTTTTGGCTCTAGCTCTTATGATTGGCCCACTTTGAATAATCAAAGGATCCATCTTGTCCTTGGCCAGCCTGGATGCGTCTCCATCATTCCCTTCTTCTTCAAGTGGATTCGTCCTCGAATCTAATTCACCAAAATAAGGAGACAAATCAACGACATTGAAAGTAGCACTTACATTATACTCACCTGGAAGGTCTAGTTTGTAAGCGTTATTATTCACTCTTGCAACCACTTGGATTGGTCCATCTCCTCTTGGCTGCAACTTAGATTTTCTTTTTGAAGGAAATCTCTCCTTTCTCAAATGTAGCCACACCCAATCTCCCGGCTCAAATATGACTTGCTTTCGGCCCTTGTTGGCTTGCTTGATGTATTGCTCCGTTCTTTTCTCAATATTGAGTCTCACCTTTTCATGCAACTTTTTCACCATTTCAGCTTTGGCTTTCCCGTCAAGACTTGCACGCTCCTCAATTGGTATTGGAATTAGATCAAGTGGACTCAATGGATTAAAACCATAAACAACTTCAAACGGAGAAAGGTTAGTAGCAGAATGAACACTTCGATTGTAAGCAAATTCAGCAATAGATAAGCAATCTTCCCAAGTTTTCAAGTTCTTTTGAATCAAAATTCTAAGTAATTGAGACAAAGTTCTATTAACTACTTCAGTTTGACCATCAATTTGAGGATGACATGTAGTTGAAAACAGAAGCTTAGTTCCCAATTTATTCCAAAGCACACGCCAAAAATGACTCACAAACTTAGCATCACGATCACTCACAATTGTTCTTGGAACTCCATGCAAACGATCAATTTCTTTGAAAAACAAATCAGCAATGTGAGTTGCATCTGAAGGAATATTAAATTGAATTAACGTTCCGTTTGCCCGATGATCGTTTCTTGGATTATTATTAATCTATCATACAACGATTAATCCTAACATGGTCCTATGAATTTAACAGCTGCACACAGGTGTTAGGATTTACTTACTTGTGAATTGGATGCACAGATGATTGATGATCGTATCGAACAACTCCAGTTCTGATCTTCTAGACTGTATCCCGCTCTAGTCTCATCATTGGATGGACAACGAACTGTGAGAAAACCCAAGACAGAAAGCTTCCCACGTCTCCTGCGCCTCTCTCAGTTCTCAAACCCTAATAATTATCAGTGTGTGTCTTTCCTGAGAACTGACAGCTGTATTAAATAATACAGAAGGGGGGAGGCGCCAGTTTTTAGGGTGTTGGGCGATTTCTGCCTTTCTCTGGGCTGGGAGGCTTTGGGCCAGTCCAGGGACCAAATACAAGGAATAAAGATGGGCCTCAAATAAATTAATTTATCTATGGTCAGCCCAGACCATAATTAATTTATAAATATTAGTTCATTCCACTAGAGAACCAATATTGACTTACCCCTTTATTACCGGTGATGAGTCGGGGCTTGTATTTAGACTTATTAAATCCTCGTATTTAAAATATCCGACATCCATTAATTAATTAGAGCTCTGACAGCCTAAATTAATTAATCTCTTTGTAATCCTTAAGCAGTACCACTCAAACCTTATTATCGCGCCTGAACTTAATCAACCTGCAGGGTTTAGCGCAATAAACATTATTGAGCTCCTTAAGGGGATGTCATTATCCTATACGGATACGAGTACCAATACAGATAATCAGATATCATATATTAACTGCTATCACCCAAGATACAGAGTACTCAAGTTACTATATAACTCTCGCTCATAGTAAGTCAAAGTGATAGACAAATCAACATATATATCTGACATCTTATTAGTATTAAGATCTTATAAGTCACCGAGATCTCTAATTCTTCACTTAAGTCAGATAGAAGAATATATCTCACTGTGGTCCTATCAATACGTATTACGTACCAGTATAGATAAGTAGTCAAGACAAACTACTTTCATCTATACCGCAACCTAAACCAATAACTTGTCCTATAGTTATTTCGGTTGTGATCATATTATATCTCTTAAGGTTAATCCAATTATATGGTCTTCTGTGATCTACAACACACCATATAATCTACTTATATAGAGATAAAGAACATACATATGTGTAACACCCAGCATTTTCACTAAAGTATATATATTATTAATATTATTTTAGAAGCCTGTAAGTTGAAAGAGATGGACTAACTTTCAATATTTATGAAAAAGCCCAACAATAGTAAATGGGCCAAGAGTTTTATAAAAAATAAAAGAGCCCAACAGTGGTTATTTGGGCCAATGGTTTGTTAGTATGTGGATTAATCGAACCTTAGCTGATTAGTTATTAGCCTTTAATTAGGTTATTAGGTTTACTAATCTAGTATATCACTTTTTACGCAGCTGCTGCTGCTATTGTTAAACCGACTTGAAACAAATATATATATATTCCCTCAATCCCTACCGAAACCAATTCTCCAGTCTGCCAAATCACATACGCCGCCCATTATCATCCCCAACAATCTTTCACAAGCAATTCGATTGACAAGCAGGTAGTATTTCTTTATTTACAGCCCATTCATTCAGTATGAATAGAACAACAGATATAAACAATAGCTACACATCCTTAAAGCATATACCAAGCAATAACACCAACTTTCTTTAGCATCTAGAATATTTTTTTTACAAGAAATTCTAGTTTTACGAGGAGTTAATAACTGAGTATATACAAAAGAATGAAATTCGAACAGCCACAGTATAACCAAGGCTGCCTCGTCGGACCGGTGACGCCTGCCGCCGGCGATGTTCATCAAAGAGCATCGATTTCTGAAATCAAGAGTTTAAGTCAGAAAAACAAATAGAATAGAAAGAGACAAAAAAGGGGATAGAACAGGGGTGGGGAACGGCAGCAGCCGCGAGCCACCGCGGCGGAGGCGCGACTGGCGGCTGCGACCGCCGGTGCTGCCCTCGCTATGCCAGTCCGCGGTGGCTGCTAACAAAGAGATAGAGACTGTGATACAGACAGAGGGCAGAAAGAGAGATCGAGAGGCAGAGATAGAAAAAAGAGAGAAATAGGGGGCTTACCTGAGTTAGAGGGGCGGCAGCACGACAGAGACGACAGCGGTGGAGGCAGGCCGCGCCGGGGAGACGAATTTCAGAGGGGAAGAAGGGAGGTAGAAACCCTAAGAATTAGATTTTATGATTTAGACATTTTAGAAATTGGGAATAAAATAGGGAAGAAAGACAAGGAGGGGGAAGGAGAGGGCCGGCCTCGCCGCGCCGGAGGCGGGGAGGACCGGCGACATCTGCCGGAGGAGAGAGCGAGAGAGAGACGGTAGAGAGAAAAGAGAGAGAATGGCAGATTTAGGAGATTATACGTACTGCTAGAGGTAAAGAAAATTTAAGCTTGGGTTTTATTAGTTGTACTTACTCTAATGGGTTTTGATAATTTGGGCCCATTTCTTATTATACGTATTTGGATTGATTAATGGAGTGGTGGCTTTGGTTAGCCTTAATTTATTATTGGACTATTATTAATTTAATTGGCCCCTTAATTTAGTTAAAGTGAGCTAAGTTATTTTAACTTAAGCCTATAAATGTGTTTAAAGGATTATTAGCTATTAGCTAATAATTAGTTTGATTTATTAAATAGCCTGGACTTATAGGATCATTATAATTAAATTATGCTATTACACTATGTAATTATGCATAAATTAGACACTAGATTATTATAGAATCAAATTCTTGAAAGAAGAGAAAAATAGATTTATATTATTTCCAATTAATAGCTATTTATTAAATTAGAGTGAGTAAAGTTATGGTTAACGCTAGAGTTATGAGTATTGCAATTTAAGCCTATGTTGGTATTTGTTGATAAGTTTGCTAAATAGCAACTAGTCTTTATACCATAATTTCAATAGAGCTATCATCTTAAAACCAACATAAGCATTCTTTATAAATCAAGTCCCTGTCATTTTCTCATTATTTATTAGTCAGTTATTTTACACTGAAGGTCAAATACAAGGAAAAAGAAGTAAAGCATTAGTTCAGAGTTACTTGTGTCGTCAGACCACGATCAGGTGGGCTTTCTAAACTCAAAATCTGAAGTGCACACTATTTCATGATGTTTACATGAATAAAGTTATATTAAAGTTATTGACTTGCCAAAACTTTTATGAGCTTGTATGATACCTATCTGGCACCAGAAGTTAATCGAATTCGGATCCTGTTCTATCCAGATGTTAGACAGGATTAGTGTACACAAGGGACCGTGAGCCGATCTAGCATATCGGCCGGCCTAGGACCGTGAGCCGGTTTAGCGTATCGGCCGGTCTAGGTCCGTGAGCTGGTTTAGCGTATCGGCCGGTCTAGGACCGTGAGCCGGTTTAGCGCATCGGCCGGTCAGTGACCGTAGAAGGTGGCCACCTTCTCGGCACACAGTTATCATTGCAGATATGGTAGAGTACAAAGAAGTATGTCTGCAGACGAATGTGAAGTTTATGATAATTACATGGAAGTTTTATAGTTTTGGCGTGCACAAGTTATTTAAATAAAACTCTTGTGTGATGCTTGAGATGGCAAGTTCAATATATAGCTCTAAGAGCAAGCTTTCAAGTTATTTTGGCATGTGACCATTGAGTACCTTTTTAGTACTCAGCCCTGCATATGTTTTCTAAATGTGCAGGTTAAGCTGTGATGCAGATGGATGTCAGCAGAGCAAAGCTTTTGATATATAAGTACTAAATTAGGCTCAGGATTCCATGTCTTCATACATGTAATCCACTTAAGCTATTCCGCTGCAACGCTTAGTGCGTTTTACTTTATTGATGTGTTGCAAAGATTTCAAACTAATAGCTTACAGAATTATGTCACCTGATACTTAGACAACTTGTCGTTATGTATTGCGAGTTGTCTGCTTTTGAGTTTTAGAAAAGATTGTTTATGATTACCAAATATTTTGGTAAATTATTGTTTAAGCAAGTTAGTGATTTTTATTGAGATCTATTTTTCTTTTTATTTTCTTATTTTGTTTTCAGTCACACTTTTTCCCGACTTAACTATTCACTAGCTTAGGTCGGGCTGTGACAAAGTGGTATCAGAGCTGATCGTTTGCTCTGAGCCTAAATATTCATTTGAGTCTAGTATAAATTTGAATCTTTGGACTAGTATGAGTAATATAGTAAAAGCTCTGCTCTCCATCTCATCCAGCCTAGCCAGGTATGAATTTTCAGAGTTTTAAAGTATCATGGTTTTAAACAAGTTTGAGTATGAGTTGCAATTTTGCAAGAAACTAGTATGTGGAGAAGTTTATATGTTTACAAGTGAGTGAATATGAATAACATGGTCTATTTATGAGTATCCTCTACTAGTATGAATTTCTTGAACGGATAAAGTGTTGTTCATATTTTAACACTTGTATCTTGATATGTGGGGGGTTTTCATTTGTTGCATAGCAATGAAAATGTTTGAGATGACGATGTGTACGTATATCTATACATTGGATGGATGCAGATATAGACAGTTTGATGATGCAGTAGCGAGTTATGTCAGTGGCACTGTAACCTAGTACTAGTAGTGACGTTATACAGTTAGTGCATCACAATTAGTACTAAGAGCCTTTTTGCAACGTATATTCCCATCTTTTGTATGAGAACTCGTGGAGGCAAATTTTTCCATGATATGAAATGATCAAAGTGGTCATTTACTAGGCCGTTGAGCTTTAATTGCTTAGATGGTTTAATTTTTGGGCATTAGTTTTATAGCTTAGTTGATTTATAGCTAACTAGCAGTGATTGCTTTATTGATGGGACGAAAGCTCAATTTTGGGGATTTTGTGTATTTACTCGGCATGATGTCTCAAGGAAGAAATGAAAATCTGCCATTCACTATGTGAATACTTTAGAGAACTATTCGTCCCCATCAACTTGAAAGAAGAATTTCAGAAGTTTTTTATCGTCAAAATTCCCCTGTTTATAGTAGAGTTTCGCGAGTTTCGCTTCCTTAGATGCAATGATCAAGAGCGCCTTCTTGTATGTTATTTCAACTACAAGGATCGACTGATTCTTAGTGGGAGACGAAGCAGAAGATACATACCCTCGAGCGATTAGAGAATCTTATTTGGGGCCAGTTCATAGAAGCTTTTATGAAGAGTATATTTTCAGAAGCCGTCGTCAGCAAAAAGGATACGTAATTTAGCAATTTAAAGTAAGAGGAGAAGACGTGGCTGAATATGGTCGAGAGTTTTATGACATATCTTGATATGCGCCTCATAAGGTTGACATAGCTAATGACTATAACTTCTCATAGGATTTTCGATGTTGTGCCTTTACTTGTTGGCAAGCCAAACATTTTTCTACAACCAAAGCTATATTTCATTTCCATTTCTTTCCACCAAAGTTTTGTTTGAGATCTTGATATATTTTAGTGTTTCGTGGGTATGCAATATCTAGCATACATGAGCTTAAATTTTTCATTGTTGAGTATACATAATCTTTTCTCAAACAAGAGCGCTTTACCCTGAGCTTCTTGGTAATTATCGAGCTTCTTGGTAATTATCAATCCCTTCTATTCCTTACCCGTAATTTTTCAACATTGCAATTACAGCTTCTATGGTTTGCAGTGGTAGAACCACTTCTAATTCCAACCTTTTAAAATCCTTGATGAGAATTTTAATTTCTTTATGGGTAAGGAGAATTCCTTAGTTAACTTAAATTTTTCTACTCAAAGCATCCACACTTTATTAGCTTTTCGTGGATGATAATTTATTCACAATCATAATCTTTTATTAATTCGAGCTATCTTTTGCCTCATATTTAGATCTTTTGCTCGAATAAGCATTTTAAACTTTTGTGATTTGTCTAAATTTTACACTTTGTTCCATAATATCATTGCTGCTAGTTCCAACTTGTGTGTTGGATAATTCAGTTCTTGCAGCCTAAGTTTCATAACCCTTTTTGACACCTCAACCCAGATTTCATATGATCTTTCAGTTTTCATAACTCAGCTAAATTTTGAAACAATATTTCATTCACAAACAATAGATGGTCACTTTGAGAGAACTATTTAGACCCTGGAAGATGTGATATGAACTATTGTATTAGATCGAGGAACAAATTGGGAATAAGCTTTGCTACCCATTGAGTTTTCCTAGAATACTAATTTCGGGCAACAGTTGTTGACACCTATAAAGCACTTTATGTAAGGAAATGTCAGTCCTCACTATATTGAGATGAGGTAGGTAGAAGAAAAGGTGCTGGGATCTGATGCAGTTGAAGAAACGGTTACACTTATCCAACAAATTCAACAACTATTCAAGAAGGATGAAGATCGATAGAAATTTTATGTAGACACTCGTCGATTTGAGTTAAATTTTTGAAACTGGGGGATAGAGATTTCCTTAAAGCTCTGCATTCTAAAGGAGTGCACAAATTCGATAAGAAAGAAAGATTGAAGCCCACATCTAAAGAACCATGTAACATTTTAGAAAAGATAGGTCTTGTTGCATATAAAGTAGCTCTACCCCCGAGTTTCAGTAGTGCTCATTATGTATTCCATGTAACACAACTAAGAAAATACGTGTTCGACCTCAAACACGTAATTCATCAGGATGAGATAATACTTAGCCAGACTAGATCTATCAAAAGAGAACAGAAGTTATCTTGAATTGAAAGACATAGGATTTAAGGAATAAATCAATCGCATTGATGTGTTTCTTGCGGAGATATTACGGGCAACAGAAAGCAACATGAGAGCTTGAAGACAAGAAACACCTAAAGTTGTTCAACTAGGTACGCAAATTTCGAGGACGAAATTTTTTTAAGGGGGAGAGGATGTAACACCCAGCATTTTCACTAAAGTATATATATTATTAATATTATTTTAGAAGCCTGTAAGTTGAAAGAGATGGACTAACTTTCAATATTTATGAAAAAGCCCAACAATAGTAAATGGGCCAAGAGTTTTATAAAAAATAAAAGAGCCCAACAGTGGTTATTTGGGCCAATGGTTTGTTAGTATGTGGATTAATCGAACCTTAGCTGATTAGTTATTAGCCTTTAATTAGGTTATTAGGTTTACTAATCTAGTATATCACTTTTTACGCAGCTGCTGCTGCTATTGTTAAACCGACTTGAAACAAATATATATATATTCCCTCAATCCCTACCGAAACCAATTCTCCAGTCTGCCAAATCACATACGCCGCCCATTATCATCCCCAACAATCTTTCACAAGCAATTCGATTGACAAGCAGGTAGTATTTCTTTATTTACAGCCCATTCATTCAGTATGAATAGAACAACAGATATAAACAATAGCTACACATCCTTAAAGCATATACCAAGCAATAACACCAACTTTCTTTAGCATCTAGAATATTTTTTTTACAAGAAATTCTAGTTTTACGAGGAGTTAATAACTGAGTATATACAAAAGAATGAAATTCGAACAGCCACAGTATAACCAAGGCTGCCTCGTCGGACCGGTGACGCCTGCCGCCGGCAATGTTCATCAAAGAGCATCGATTTCTGAAATCAAGAGTTTAAGTCAGAAAAACAAATAGAATAGAAAGAGACAAAAAAGGGGATAGAACAGGGGTGGGGAACGGCAGCAGCCGCGAGCCACCGCGGCGGAGGCGCGACTGGCGGCTGCGACCGCCGGTGCTGCCCTCGCTATGCCAGTCCGCGGTGGCTGCTAACAAAGAGATAGAGACTGTGATACAGACAGAGGGCAGAAAGAGAGATCGAGAGGCAGAGATAGAAAAAAGAGAGAAATAGGGGGCTTACCTGAGTTAGAGGGGCGGCAGCACGACAGAGACGACAGCGGTGGAGGCAGGCCGCGCCGGGGAGACGAATTTCAGAGGGGAAGAAGGGAGGTAGAAACCCTAAGAATTAGATTTTATGATTTAGACATTTTAGAAATTGGGAATAAAATAGGGAAGAAAGACAAGGAGGGGGAAGGAGAGGGCCGGCCTCGCCGCGCCGGAGGCGGGGAGGACCGGCGACATCTGCCGGAGGAGAGAGCGAGAGAGAGACGGTAGAGAGAAAAGAGAGAGAATGGCAGATTTAGGAGATTATACGTACTGCTAGAGGTAAAGAAAATTTAAGCTTGGGTTTTATTAGTTGTACTTACTCTAATGGGTTTTGATAATTTGGGCCCATTTCTTATTATACGTATTTGGATTGATTAATGGAGTGGTGGCTTTGGTTAGCCTTAATTTATTATTGGACTATTATTAATTTAATTGGCCCCTTAATTTAGTTAAAGTGAGCTAAGTTATTTTAACTTAAGCCTATAAATGTGTTTAAAGGATTATTAGCTATTAGCTAATAATTAGTTTGATTTATTAAATAGCCTGGACTTATAGGATCATTATAATTAAATTATGCTATTACACTATGTAATTATGCATAAATTAGACACTAGATTATTATAGAATCAAATTCTTGAAAGAAGAGAAAAATAGATTTATATTATTTCCAATTAATAGCTATTTATTAAATTAGAGTGAGTAAAGTTATGGTTAACGCTAGAGTTATGAGTATTGCAATTTAAGCCTATGTTGGTATTTGTTGATAAGTTTGCTAAATAGCAACTAGTCTTTATACCATAATTTCAATAGAGCTATCATCTTAAAACCAACATAAGCATTCTTTATAAATCAAGTCCCTGTCATTTTCTCATTATTTATTAGTCAGTTATTTTACACTGAAGGTCAAATACAAGGAAAAAGAAGTAAAGCATTAGTTCAGAGTTACTTGTGTCGTCAGACCACGATCAGGTGGGCTTTCTAAACTCAAAATCTGAAGTGCACACTATTTCATGATGTTTACATGAATAAAGTTATATTAAAGTTATTGACTTGCCAAAACTTTTATGAGCTTGTATGATACCTATCTGGCACCAGAAGTTAATCGAATTCGGATCCTGTTCTATCCAGATGTTAGACAGGATTAGTGTACACAAGGGACCGTGAGCCGATCTAGCATATCGGCCGGCCTAGGACCGTGAGCCGGTTTAGCGTATCGGCCGGTCTAGGTCCGTGAGCTGGTTTAGCGTATCGGCCGGTCTAGGACCGTGAGCCGGTTTAGTGCATCGGCCGGTCAGTGACCGTAGAAGGTGGCCACCTTCTCGGCACACAGTTATCATTGCAGATATGGTAGAGTACAAAGAAGTATGTCTGCAGACGAATGTGAAGTTTATGATAATTACATGGAAGTTTTATAGTTTTGGCGTGCACAAGTTATTTAAATAAAACTCTTGTGTGATGCTTGAGATGGCAAGTTCAATATATAGCTCTAAGAGCAAGCTTTCAAGTTATTTTGGCATGTGACCATTGAGTACCTTTTTAGTACTCAGCCCTGCATATGTTTTCTAAATGTGCAGGTTAAGCTGTGATGCAGATGGATGTCAGCAGAGCAAAGCTTTTGATATATAAGTACTAAATTAGGCTCAGGATTCCATGTCTTCATACATGTAATCCACTTAAGCTATTCCGCTGCAACGCTTAGTGCGTTTTACTTTATTGATGTGTTGCAAAGATTTCAAACTAATAGCTTACAGAATTATGTCACCTGATACTTAGACAACTTGTCGTTATGTATTGCGAGTTGTCTGCTTTTGAGTTTTAGAAAAGATTGTTTATGATTACCAAATATTTTGGTAAATTATTGTTTAAGCAAGTTAGTGATTTTTATTGAGATCTATTTTTCTTTTTATTTTCTTATTTTGTTTTCAGTCACACTTTTTCCCGACTTAACTATTCACTAGCTTAGGTCGGGCTGTGACAATATGCAATCATGAACCCAATCAGATAGGAGATTAAATAGTGAAAACAGGAATCATTGTATACAAGCATAAAACGTTCTTGCTTTCAGTATACAAATCCAACAATCTCCCACTTATACTAAAGCAAAACTTTTAGTATACAATGTGTCTAAATACTAGCTATTACAACATCCACTTCACTCTTTACTTCTTCTCCCACTTATACTGAAAGTTTTTCTCTAAGTGGGTGGCATCAACCGCAGCCCCATTCCTCGAGCATGCTTCTCGTAGGCCTTTTGCGGTAAGCTCTTCGTGAAAGGATCAGCTAAATTCTCCAAAGTGTTAATCTTCTCAACTAGCACATCTCCTCTGCTTACGATTTCTCGTATGATGTGGTACTTTCTCTCTATGTGTTTGGTCGCCTTGTGGCTCCTGGGTTCCTTAGAATTTGCCACTGCACCCGAGTTATCACAATAAATTATGATACTCTTAGGCAAATTAGGTACCACTCCTAGATCCAAGAGGTAGTTCCAGAACTATACAGCCTCTTTAGCAGCTTCGGAAGTAGCTACATACTCGGCTTCCATGGTGGAGTCTGCAATGCACTTCTGCTTTGCACTCCTCCATGATACGGCTCCACCTCCCAAGGTAAACACATATCCAGAGGTAGATCTCTTCTCATCCCGATCAGCCTGGAAATCCGAATCGGTGTAACCCAAAGGAGATAGACTGTCTGACTGGTAAACTAGCCTATAATCTCGAGTCCTCTTCAGGTACTTGAGAATATGCTTTACCGCAGTCCAGTGTCCTGGTCCAGGGTTCGACTGATATCTTGTAACCATGCCAATGACATAGCAAATATCAGGTCTCGTGCAAAGCATTTCATACATGAGGCTACCTACGGCGGAAGCATAGGGTTTCTTCCTCATCTCCTCAACCTCACTAGGCGTCTTAGGACACATGTCCTTAGACAGAGGAATGCCATGTCTGAAAGGTAGCAAGCCTTTCTTGGCATTTTGCATGCTAAAACGAGCAATCACAGTATCAATGTAGGTCGCTTGAGATAAGCTCAACATCCTTTTCTGGCGATCACGGACAACCTTGATCCCCAGGATGTACGCTGCATCTCCTAAGTCCTTCATTTGAAACTGTTCGGATAACCACTTCTTTATGTCCGATAATAGCTCAACATTGTTGCCAATGAGGAGGATATCATCTACATAAAGTGCAAGGAAAACCACGTCACCATCGGCATCTAAACGGTACACGCAACTCTCATTTTCACAGCGAGTAAATCCATAGGATTTAATCACTTCGTCAAAACGCTTGTTCCATGACCTCGAAGCTTGCTTAAGTCCATAAATGGACTTCTTCAACTTCCAAACAAGATGCTCTTCGCCCTTCTTCACAAACCCTTCGGGTTGCTGCATATAGATGTCCCTTCCTTCTTCAAGGAAACCGTTTAGAAAAGCGGTTTTGACATCCATTTGCCAAATCTCAAGGTTCATGTGGGCTGCTATGGCAAGGAGTATTCGGATAGACTTAAGCATGACAACCGGCGAAAAAGTTTCATCATAATCTATACCCTGTTCTTGGGTATAGCCTTTCGCCACCAGTCTAGCTTTAAAAGCTGCGACTTCGCCATCCGAATCTCGCTTTCTCTTGTATACCCACCTACTACCTATAGCTTCAAAGCCATCAGGTAGTTCAGTTTTCTCGTATACTCCCATAGCAGTCATGGATTCTATTTCAGAAACCATGGCGTCGTACCAAGAATCTGCATCTAGATCTTTCATCGCTTGTCTATAGTTATCAGGGTCGACATTCTTTTGTTCATCAACAAGAAGAAGATCCGAAGATTCTCCCAAGAACATAAATCGATCGGGTTGAACAACAACCCTCCCACTACGACGAAGCAGTGGTGGTACAGTTGTGACAATGGTTTGTGCAGTATCCTGTGGTGCATTCACTTGCACACTTGGCTGGGGTGATGGAATCGCCTGTCCATTGCCTTCGATTTCTTGAAGGACAATCTCGGACTTTGACTTGTGGTTATCTATATAATCCTGTTCCAAGAATCGTGCGTTGGTGATAACAACCACTTTCTGATCCTTAGGATTATAAAAATAACCACCTCTCATTCCCTTAGGATATCCTATAAACAGCATTAATTCGCATCTAGGCTCCAATTTCTTCGCTTCCTTGTCTAGCACGTATGCAGGACAACCCCATATCTTTATATGGTACAAGCTGGGCTGACGCCCTGACCATAACTCGATAGGAGTTTTAGGAACCGATTTGGACGGTACCTGATTCAGCAAATAAACCGTTGTTTCCAAGGCATATCCCCAAAACGAGATAAGCAATGATGCATAGCTCATCATAGATCGTACCATTTCCATAAGAGTTCTGTTTCTTCTCTCCGCTACACCGTTCTATTGGGGAGTACCCGGTGCAGTCAATTGGGATGTAATCCCTGAGTCTGACAAGTATTGCAAGAACTCGTTCCCGAGGTATTCGCCACCGCGATCAGACCGCAATGACTTGATAGATTTACCCAATCTCTTCTCCATCTCCGCCTTGAATTCTTTGAATTTCTCAAAGCATTCAGACTTGTGTTGAAGTAGGTAAATATACCCATATCTTGAGTAATCGTCAATGAAAGTGACGAAATACTCATACCCTCCACGAGCCTTTGTGGACATCGGTCCACACAAGTCAGAGTGAACCAATTCTAACACATGTGAGGCCCTATTCCCCTTGGCCTTGAAAGGCCTTGCCGTCATCTTTCCTTCTATACAGGATTCGCAGGTTCTAAATGGAACAGCTTGAAAGTCTTTCAAGACTCCATTTGAAACGAGCCTTTGGATCCTGTTTAGATTGATGTGGCCTAACCTTAGGTGCCACACATGCGTATATTGTTCATGAGAATAATACTTCCTCTTATTCGGATTAGGACAGATTTGTGATGTAGATGCAACATGGACAGAATTTTTAATTGGACATGTAATAGTATAGAGAGAGTTGTTTAAAATTCCAGAACAAATAGTCATGTTATTTTTCATGATAGAGACGCCTCTATCAAAAGTAACAGAATATCCATCCAAAAACAATTTTGAAACAAAAATTATGTTCCGCCGAAAATCCGGCACATATAAAATATCTCTCAAAACTAAAATGTCATCACCAAAACATAAAGATAAATCTCCAATAGCAACAGCTGCGACCTTCGACGCATTGCCCATGGAGATGGTGATCTCATCACTTTCCAGCTCCCTTGTCGGCTTGAAGCCCTGCAAGGTGTAACAAACATGATCAGTTGCCCCCGTATCCACTACCCATGAATGAGTAGAAAACGAAGCTAAACATGTCTCAGTTACTAAAACTTGTGACGTACCTTGTCCCTTTGCCTTGAGCATCGGACAATCTTTCTTCCAATGCCCAGTCTTGCCGCACTTGAAGCACTTCCCTTTTCCCGTCGGCTTCTTCACGCCGCCGCTAGGGCCGTCCACTTTGGCTTTGCCACTCCCACTTGCTTCGTTGTCATTCTTGTCTTTTGGACCCTTCTGTAATACCCCTATAGAAATTGTCAGTAGATTTATTTAGTAAGTATAGAAATTAAATTCTTTAGGGTTAGAATAAGTGGATTCGCAGCCGGGAAAAAAAATAGTTAAATCATGCATTATTATTACTTATAATTTATGCAAATTTGTATATTATAATATTAAATTCTCTACTATATTATATATGCATGTGTGTGTGCGTGTGCATGTAATGTGTGTGTGGTGTGTGATTATGTAGTGTGCGTGTGTTTATATATGTATATATAAATACATGTAGGACTACAATTATTAGATAAACTTACATGTTTAGCAAAACTGAGGATTCTAGAAAATGATGCGGTGTCATGTTATAATTTAATTTTCACCTTTGAGTTACAAGTGTCCATTCACGTTTATTTTATATTTTTAGTTATTACACAAATTATTCTCTAAGTACAAAGACTTCTTCTAGTTAACTTATTTTTCCCCATACTTTCGAAATAATAGTAGTCTTGAAAGAACAAAAAGGGTTTTTACAAGAATTAAGGTGTTCATGCTTGCTTATACTTTCTTTTCAATCAATGAATTTATATGTGCATCTAGGATTATTTTTTTTTTTCGTGAAAAACTTATGTTAGAGGCATGATAATTATGGTTTTGTATAAAAAATTGCGTACAGGATTAAGGGCTGATGATTCGCTGTTTCGGCCAGAATTTTTATTCGATTTGTTGATCTCGTTCGTATAGCTAATATGGAGGGATAATGATTTTAATTTTTCTGTGTGTAAAATAGTGCTTCTACTGTTCGAATTTTAATTTTCAGATTTTTTCGTGAAGAATTAGTATTTTGAAAAAAAGGTGGAAAATTGTTGCGAAAACTGTGAAAAATACCCTGTTTCGGCAGTGGTTTTCACTTAATGATTCGATACGTTTCAATGGTCCTTTTGATTTGAAAATTTTACTTAATCAACTTTATTATGTGTATATCCTTCATGTAAAATTTCATAGTTATTTGAGTTCATCTTATATGTTTACTCGTAGTCTTAAAAGGCTTGGTCAAATCGGACAATTTTGCTAAGTTATAGTTCATGGTGTATAAACCCCTGTTCCTTTGGTATTTTTTAGTGCCATTTTATTTTTAATGTAACTAGACATTCTTGGGTTTCTGGAAATGTAAATTGTATATTTTTATTTAATGTATATAGTAATATACAATTTTTCTAAATGAGTTAGTTTGCAGAGTGTTATTTTTGGACAGTTATTTTGGTTAATATTTGACAAATTATTTGAAAGGTCATATATAGTTATATTAATCTGAAACTTCTTCCATATTAAGTATAATGTGTTGTGATCTTGTGGTTTAAATTTCAGCTTTATTTAATGAGATTTAGTATTTTTCAAGTAATTTCTAATTATATGGTCTGAAACTGTCTATTTTTGGTAGATTATACTAAATTGTACACATCTCATTACCTAATAACTATTTTAATTCATAGTTTCCGCTAAAAGAAAATAGACATCTAGAGGTTTTCAAAATCATATGTCATATTCTCTGATTCATTTTCAATGAATTGATAATATGTTTTGAAGTTGAGTGAAATACGGAAGGTTGATTATGTACTTTGCATTTAGTTGTGAAATTATGTTGCTATTGAGTAAAAAGCATGCATACTCATGATATACTAAAACTTTATAATTTATTAAGTCAGTGTTGCGAATCTAGGATTGAAGTATAGACCTATGATGAAGAGTAGATTATATATGATAATGTTGTAGCTTTAGTTTATCGACACTAAACCTAAGGTTTATATTGTAGGCCCAACTGAAGAAGATACCCAAGTGGAACCACTCTATAACGAGACCAAAACCATCTTGTATATCAGGTGTGTTTATATTCAAATGTACTTTTTGAGTTACTAAGCTCTGATATTTATGAAAGTAAAATGTGAATGTTCATGCTTCAATGTTTTACTCTCTATTGGGTATGTGCTATTAACTGGCATGAAGTTGGCTTTGCCAATTAACAAGGAGTTAACGATCGTGCTCTGTGCTAGTACTAGCCAGAGTGTAGTGCGCACGGAAGTCAGAACTGGGTAGAACTTGGCCAGGTTCCTCAGTTTTGATGAAGGGAATCGTATGTGGAAGAAAATTCCTCGACGATCATACAGTTATAAGTTTTACCAATAGTAGAGGCAGTTAAAGAAAGTAAAGTTTTGTATGCTTATGATGTATGATTTATGTTTAAAAGCTTCATATGCATACTGTTAAGCATGAAACATTTTATATTACGGTTCTTTTCAAATGTTTTATAAACGGCAATAGCACACTGAGTACAATAGTGCTCAGCCAAATCTTTTTAAAATGTTTGCAGGTTGAGCGGCGGATGTGGAGTGTGGTGCTGAGATGAAGATCTTTTTTTCTATTGTATATAACTAGTTCCTTTAATGGAACAACTCTTTTGTGTATCTCCACCCGCTTCCTATTTTGTATATCATGACGACTCTTGTACAGTTTACTAATGTAAATTGATCCTATCTTACGCTTTGGGTTCAGACCATTCTCTACTCGGTTAAATTCGGTTTACATTCACTTCTAGTTATTGAGTTTCTCTTTAAGTCATGCTTCGGTATTTATGTTCTCCTTTGAAAGTCGGGGCGTGACACCTTCCACTTCTTTTTCCCGCCTTTCGACGAAGAAGTAGATCCCTTGGCAGCGACAAGAACCTCTTTCCCTTTTCGTGTGCCCATGACTCCCTCCGCCGTAACTAGAGCATTCAACAACTCATTGATAGTATAGTTGACCTTGCTCATAACGACGTTGAGACAAAAGTTCTCATAAGATTTGGGGAGAGTGTTGAGGATGATATCGACTTTGGCTTCGCCTTCGATACCCCCTCCTAGCAGATCAAGCCTGTCAAACAAATTTATCATATGCATGACATGATCGTGCACAAAACTGCCCTCGCTCATAACACATGCTAAGATTTCTCTCATGATGTTAAAGCGGGCAGATCTTTCGGACTCCCCATAAACCTCAGAGAGATTTAACATGATCGTAGTCGCATCGTCCATGCCCTGATGTTGGAGTTGCAAAGTTTGCGACATAGTCATCATAATATAGCACTTGGCCATATTATTTGACTTGTGCCACCTCCTATGCGCCTCACGTTCCGCATCAGTTGACTGATCAGTTAAGGCCGCGGGACGTGGAGTGGTAAGCATAAAACTGTGCTCATCAGCGTCAAGAATATACATTATGTGGCGTTTCCATTCGGTATAGTTAGGACCGGTGAGAGGATTGTTTGCTAGAATATTAATTATCGGAGACATAGACATATCTGAAAGTAAACAATTTAAACATGTAAGAACATGAACGCATATAGTTCGTAACAATAATATTGTAACCTTTTGATAAAAACAATATTAGTGAAACCTCCAACCGCCCAAAGAATTCCATGTGCAAGCCACGAAGGGTGGACGTTTACACATAAACTCCTCAACCAGACTATTAACCTAGTCATTTAATTTCCATCCATGTCAACTTAATCTTTTGACAAAGGAAATTAATAGTTGGCACCTTAACTAGACCATATCATTATCAAGAAGGGACTCCGATAGGGAGTTGTACATTGTACTTGAAATGATATCTAAGCAATGACCACAATTTAACCTTGAAAATTAAATTCTCAAAATTAACATACTCACGCGGACCATGTCGCTTTCAATTTAATTTTCTTGGTTATCTTATTTAATTCCATTCTCCAAAGTACTTGTGAAAACTATACAAGTAAGCCACGATGGGTGTACGTTTACTGCATAACTCCCACTACTTTAATGGTTTAAATATTTTTTATAGAAACCTCTCCTGACAAACTTATGAAAAACAAATGTGAAGTAAGCCACGATGGGTGGATGTTTACTCACATTGCTAATCACTTTGTCTAGAGACCGCATGTGAAGGTCTAAAAATAATTTTAATTGCTTAAAATTATTAATACTGCTTAGTCTTTTTAACTTCAAAAGGTTTGAACATACTCAAGCACATAATCCTAATCATGCTTTTCTAGAACGCAACATGTAAAACATGCTCGCAGAATTCTAAAAACATGCTTAAGAAAACGATAAACCTACTATCATGCTTGTCTAAGCGCAGTTAATAAAACATATAAACAAGCAGAGACGAACAAAAGCAAGTTAAGAGCAAAAAGGATTAACACCACGACATGCAAAGAACAGTAATAAAAGAATTAAAATTCTTCGTGACCCATTCGTGGAATCCCAAAACTATTCTATTTTAAAGAAAAATAAAATAAATAAAACAAGCCCAAAAACTAAACTTTGCCCGAACACATAGGCCCGTCTTTGGAAAAACTAGGGTTTGGGCCCCCTAGAGTTTGGAATTCGCAGCTAGGGTTTGGAAACCCTAGCTGCCGCCGCCTCCCTTGCACAGCCGCCCTCCGCCGCACAGCAGCACACCCGGCGCTGCAGCAGCTTCAGCTGGCAGTAGCCCTAGGCGGCAGAACCCTGTGCGAGCAGCAGCTGCCCGGCGCGGCCTCCAGCGCCTGGCTCGGCCTCGGCGTCTCCCTCAGCAGCAACAAACGGCGACAGCAGCTCCAGCGTGCGACAACAGCAGCGGCAGCGCGCCGCCCGCCGGGAGCGCACCGCCCCTGCCGGCTGCTTCCCCGTCGCTCGCCCAGCCCAGCCCTCGCCTCGCCTCGCCTCGCCCAGCGTGCAGCAGCCTGTGCAGCAGTAGCGTGCACGGCGCACGACCAGGCGCGCGCGACACACGGCGCGCAAGCGCTCGTGCGCGCGCTGCCCTCGGCGCCGGCAACCCCTGCTGCACCGCATCCGGCACGTCACCTCCTACCACCTTTCTTTCGTTGTTGATTCGTCGTCGTAGACGTCTCGTCCATCAATTTTACAGATTACAACGGAAAAACAAAAAACAATTGAAAAACTAATCTAACCACGGATTTTCTCGTGGTGAAAAACGATTACAACGTCAAACGACGTATTCCACGAATCAACAGACCACGAAGAACAACAACAGTAAAAACAACGCACATTATTAATCGTACATAAATTAATAATAGAGCCAAGAAATTAATCCTAGGCTCTGATACCAATTGAAGGAATATTAAATTGAATTAACGTTCCGTTTGCCCGATGATCGTTTCTTGGATTATTATTAATCTATCATACAACGATTAATCCTAACATGCTCCTATGAATTTAACAGCTGCACACAGGTGTTAGGATTTACTTACTTGTGAATTGGATGCACAGATGATTGATGATCGTATCGAACAACTCCAGTTCTGATCTTCTAGACTGTATCCCGCTCTAGTCTCACCGTTGGATGGACAACGAACTGTGAGAAAACCCAAGACAGAAAGCTTCCCACGTCTCCTGCGCCTCTCTCAGTTCTCAAACCTTAATAATTATCAGTGTGTGTCTTTCCTGAGAACTGACAGCTGTATTAAATAATACAGAAGGGGGGAGGCGCCAGTTTTTAGGGTGTTGGGAGATTTCTGCCTTTCTCTGGGCTGGGAGGCTTTGGGCCAGTCCAGGGACCAAATACAAGGAATAAAGATGGGCCTCAAATAAATTAATTTATCTATGGTCAGCCCAGACCATAATTAATTTATAAATATTAGTTCATTCCACTAGAGAACCAATATTGACTTACCCCTTTATTACCGGTGATGAGTCGGGGCTTGTATTTAGACTTATTAAATCCTCGTATTTAAAATATCCGACATCCATTAATTAATTAGAGCTCTGACAGCCTAAATTAATTAATCTCTTTGTAATCCTTAAGCAGTACCACTCAAACCTTATTATCGCGCCTGAACTTAATCAACCTGCAGAGTTTAGCGCAATAAACATTATTGAGCTCCTTAAGGGGATGTCATTATCCTATACGGATACGAGTACCAATACAGATAATCAGATATCATATATTAACTGCTATCACCCAAGATACAGAGTACTAAAGTTACTATATAACTCTCGCTCATAGTAAGTCAAAGTGATAGACAAATCAACATATATATCTGACATCTTATTAGTATTAAGATCTTATAAGTCACCGAGATCTCTAATTCTTCACTTAAGTCAGATAGAAGAATATATCTCATTGTGGTCCTATCAATATGCATTACGTACCAGTATAGATAAGTAGTCAAGACAAACTACTTCCATCTATACCGCAAACTAAACCAATAACTTGTCCTAGAGTTATTTCGGTTGTGATCATATTATATATCTTAAGGTGAATCCAATTATATGGTCCTCTGTGATCTACAACACACCATACAATCTACTTATATAGAGATAAAGAACATACATATGCAATCATGAACCCAATCAGATAGGAGATTAAATAGTGAAAACAGGAATCATTGTATACAAGCATAAAACGTTCTTGCTTTCAGTATACAAATCCAACAACATCATCACTCTTATGACATGGAATGAAGTGTGCCATTTTTGAAAATCTATCAACAACCACAAAAATTGAATCCTTACCCCTTTGTGTTCTAGGCAAACCCAAAACAAAGTCCATGGAAATATCCTCCCAAGGTGCACTAGGAATAGGTAATGGTTTATACAAACCATGTGGATGTGATTTTGATTTAGCTTGCATGCAAGTTATGCATCTCCCACAAATTTTCTCAACATCAACACGCATTTTAGGCCAAAAGAAATGTTCATGCAAAACTTCCAAAGTCTTATGAACACCAAAATGTCCCATTAACCCACCCCCATGAGCTTCACGAACAAGCAATTCACGCATGGAACACTTAGGAATGCACAATTTATTTTCTCTAAATAAATAGCCCTCATGCTTATAGAACTTATCAAATGCAGCATGCTCACAAGCTAAATATATAGAACCAAAATCAGAATCATAGGCATACAATTCCTTAATTGACTCAAAACCAAGAAGCTTAGAACTCAAAGTAGTGATCAAAGCATACCTTCGAGACAACGCATCAGCCATAATGTTTTCCTTCCCTTTTTTGTACTTGATCACATATGGAAACGATTCAATGAATTCCACCCAGTTAACATGTCTCTTGCTAAGCTTACCTTGACCCTTGAGGTATTTGAGAGATTTATGCTGAAATAGAAATTTTATTAAAGAAAAAATAAAACCCTTGAGAGCACAAGCGCTAACAAGGCAAAAGTCAGAAAAACCCCAAAGCGAGGAAAAAACAACACCCAAAGCGAAAAACAAACTAAAACAAGACAGTAAAGAACGGAGCCGCCGAGGGTGACAGCCGGGCCCGAGCAGCGAAATCGCTCCAGAGCAGCGAAGTCGCTCCAGAGCAACGAAGTCGCTCCAGAGTAGAGAAGTCGCTCCAGAGCAACGAAGTCGATCCAGATCAGCTAAGACATTCCAGAGCAGAGAAGTCGCTCCAGAGCAGCGAAGTCTCTCCAGAGCAGCGAAGTCGCTCCAGAGCAGAGAAATCGCTACAGAGCAGCGAAGTCGATCCAGAGCAGCGAAGTCTTTCCAGAGCAGAGAAGTCGCTCCAGAGCAGCGAAGTCACTCCAGAGCAGAGAAGTCGCTCCAGAGCAGAGAAGTTGCTCCAGAGCAGAGAAATCGCTCCAGAGCAGCGAAGTCGCTCCAGAGCAGAGAAGTCACTCCAGAGCAGCGAAGACGCTCCAGAGCAGCGGAGTGCGCGCCAGAGCAGAGAAGCGTGACAGGGCAGAGAGGCGCGCTCGAGCAGAGAAGTACGTCAGAGCAGAGGAGTGCGAACAAGCGCGCCAGAGCGGAAAGCCATTACTCGGATGAGTGCGAACAGAGCAGAAAGCCAAATCTCTGACGACAAGCGCGCCAGCGCAGAGAAGCGCACCAGGGAAGAGAAGGACGCCAGAGCATAGAAGCGTGCCAGAGCAAACCTGCCAAACAAGAAACAAAACAGAAGCAGACTAAACAAACCAAAACGCAACGGAGCAACAAAGAAAAAGAAGAACGACAAACCGAAAAGCCGACCCTTTCCCCCAGGGACAAAGGTCAAGGGTGGATCAGCACCTCAATCGTTCCATCAAACCACCAAACCGGCCCCGGAAAGCAAAGGCTTCACGAGGCTCCCCCACCAAAACAAGCCCGAAATAGACTTGCATCAAGCACTGCAGACCGAGGATTAGAACGAAGTAAAGTCCGGGGAGGCAACATCAAGAAAAGCGACCAATCCGGTCAGACCCGGTTCCCCGCAAGCAGTGAGTCTCCTAAAGCGAAGCCGTTAAGAAACTCAACCAAAACAAACTTATACTTAAACGTTGAAGGCCATCTTCACGGGATGAAGAAGTTGGGGTAACCAAAGAAAACCCGCGAGGTTTCCCATGCTCATAACATTGAGAGATTCATGATCCGTGTGAATTACAAACTCTCTTGGCCATAAGTAATGCTGCCATGTTTCCAAAGCTCTCACCAAAGCATATAACTCTTTGTCGTAGGTTGGATAGTTCAATTGAGCTCCTTTCAACTTTTCGCTAAAATAAGCAATTGGCTTTCCATCCTGCAACAAAACAGCACCGACTCCTACTCCAGAAGCATCACATTCAACCTCAAACATTCTATCAAAGTTAGGTAATGCAAAAATATGAGCAGAAGTTAGTTTTTCTTTAAGGAGATTAAAAGCATGTTCTTGTTTTTCCCCCCAATGAAAACCAACATCTTTTTTCACTATCTCATTCAAAGGTGTAGCAATCGTGCTAAAATCCTTAACAAACCTTCTATAGAAACTAGCGAGACCATGAAAACTTCTAACTTGTGCCACATTTTGAGGAATTGGCCATTCTAAGATAGTTTTCACTTTCTCTTTTTCCATTTCAATTCCATTAGCACTCACAACAAAACCAAGAAAAACAACTTTATCCATGCAAAAAGAACACTTTTTAAGATTAGCATACAATGATTCTTTTCTTAAAGTGTCTAAAACAGCACGCAAATGATCAAGATGTTCTTCAACATTTTTGCTATAGATCAAGATGTCATCAAAGTAAACAACCACAAATTTTCCAATAAAATTTCTCAAAACATGATGCATCAATCTCATGAAAGTACTAGGTGCATTAGTTAATCCAAAAGGCATGACTAACCACTCATACAAACCATACTTTGTTTTGAAAGCAGTTTTCCATTCATCTCCTTCTCGAATTCGAATTTGGTGATAACCACTTTTCAAATCAATTTTACTAAACACAATTGCCCCATATAACTCATCAAGCATATCATCTAGCCTAGGAATAGGATAGCGATACTTTACCGTGATCTTGTTAATTGCTCGACAATCCGTGCACATTCTCCACGATCCATCTTTCTTGGGCACAATAATCACCGGTACAGCACATGGACTCATGCTCTCACGAATCTTTCCTTTCTCCAACAACTCTTGGACTTGCCTTTGGATCTCTTTAGTCTCTTCCGGATTGGCTCGATAAGCTGGTCGGTTTGGTAGAACAACCCCGGGAGCAAAGTCAATTTGATGCTCAATACCTCTTAAAGGAGGTAACCCACTTGGTTCTTCCTCGGGAAAGATGTCCTCAAACTCCTGCAAAAGAGACACAAAAGTACTAGGCAAAGATGAGGTTAGTTCGTTAGTGCTAAAGAATGACTTTTTGTACACCAAAATGAACACACTCTTTTCTTCGACTATTGCACTCTTTATTTCTTTTGTTCTCACATAAAAATTATGTTTTTCTTTTCCCTCACTCTTGTTTTTCTCTCGACTCTTTTTTTCACTCGACTCTTTTTTTACTACCTCACTTTTATTGCCCTCAACCTCACGAGCTCTCCTTGCTTGAGACAATTTCTGCTGGTCCTCTTGAACTTGTTGAGGTGTTAAAGAAACAAGCATGATGGATTTGTTGTTGTGCTTGAAGGTGTAGTGATTGCAGAATCCATCATAGGTCACCCTTCGATCAAACTGCCATGGCCTCCCCAAAAGAATGTGACTAGCATGCATTGGCACCACATCACAAAGAACTTCATCTTTATAATTGCCAATAGTAAATGAAATTAGAACTTGTTTGGTCACACGAATTTCACCACATTCATTAAGCCATTGTAGCTTATATGGATGAGGATGTCGTTCAGTTTCTCCACCATCTCGCCACTTGCAACATTGGTACAGCTACCACCATCAACAATTAACATGCAAACTTTACCTTGGACTAAACATCTTGTGTGGAAGATGTTCTCCCTTTGTTCTTCCTCCTGTTTGATTTGCACGTTTAGAGCCCTTCGAACCACCAAAAGCTCACCAGGTTCCGGTACAATCTCCTCCAATTGTTCATCATCATCATCATGTTCACTTTCAGATTCGATTTCTCCATTCGGCTTCAAGACCATCACCCTTTTGTTTGGACATTGAGATGCAATATGTCCAACACCTTGACATCGAAAACATTTGATATCTCTATTTCTAGTAGAAAATGTAGAATTAGAGATACCTTTGCCCTTTTCGCCTTCGTTGGACTTGAATTTGGACACATCATTTTGAGGTTTAGAGGCTGCCCCAAAATTTGACTTAGACGAAGTCCACTCCTTCGACTTTGAAGATTGAGAACTTGTTGGAAAATTCCTTTGAAAGGTTCCCTTCTTCTTCAATTGCCTCTCCACTTTCATGGCCATGTGAACCATATCCTCCAGCTCCACATAGTGTTGTAGGTCCACGATGTTTGCAATCTCCTTATTCAGCCCGCATAGGAATCGAGCCATGGTTGCCTCTCTATCCTCATCAACATTTGCCCTAATCATGGCAATCTCCATCTCTTTGTAGTACTCATCAACAGATTTAGTACCTTGATTCATAGATTGTAATTTTTGATACAATTCACGAAAATAATGAGAAGGTACAAATCTCTTACGCATTATGCTTTTCATTTCCTCCCACGTGGAAATTGGTCTCTCTCGATAGCGCCTTCTATTTGTTGTCAATTGATCCCACCAAACTATTGCATAATCAGTGAATTCAATTGCAGCAAGTCTAACCTTCTTTTCCTCGGAGTAGTTGTGACACTCAAAGATGAGCTCCACCTTTCTCTCCCACTCCAAATAGGCTTCAGGATCACTCCTTCCTTGGAATGTTGGGATCTTCAATTTGATGCTTCCCAAGTCACCATCAACTTCATTTTGATGTCTTCTTCTACCTCCTCCTCGCCTTTCATTTCGATGTGTTGATGTACGATCATCTTCTCCTTCGCTCTCTCTTTCCTCCTTATTCCTCGGTGGTGCTTGAAATTCCAGCCTCTCCAATCGTTCTGTTACATTTTCCATAACAGCTCCAAACCTTGCAAATTGTTGTTGCATGGCTTGCAATGTAAATTCAATAGGATTTGTGTTTTCTATGACCTCACAATTCACTCGTGTATCACACAAATATATCCTCACACAAACACTCGTGTATCACTCGTAGGCTTTTACCACCCCTCAAATAAACTCACCACTCAATGCCTTTTACAACTCAATTCTCGTTTGTAAGAATTTCAAATGAACTAAAACAAATCAAGAAAGAACAAGACAAGTAAAATTCACCAAACTTCAGCCCTTGGATGCAAGAATTGATATTTTGGAACAAGTGTATGAAACTCCTAAGGAAAATTGAAGTGAAATAGAAATTTTGGATTTTTTTTTGGATATATATATATATATATTTTTTTTCGTTTGTTTTTTTTAGTTTATATGAAGTAACAACAATGGAAAACAAAAAGATATTGGAACTTTGCAGATTTTTTTTTTTTGGCAACTATTTTTGTAGGACAATGAGGATGAATATAAGAGATATATATGAAAGGATGAAGAAAATAAAAGATAGAGTTTGGATCAATACCAGATTGCTCTGATACCAAATAATATGGATAGAAGTGGACGAAGGACCCGTTGGATATAATGACCCAAGAACCCGATGTGTGTGAATAGGCATTAGACTCCCTAGATCGAGAATCTAGTTTGATCAACCCCTAAGAGCGTAGAAACCTCGACTCGTTGGCTATATAATCAGCCAAGAACCTCGGTATGGATGAACGCCACAAGACCTTGTTCAACTGTCTTGATAAGTTCTAAAACAAGTGATAAACTCAACAAAGAGAATTCAACTCACTAAGCATAAGCAATTTTCGTTTATATCAATGGTGTCTCTAATACAAGTGATTACATGCCTATTTATAGGCTCAAAAAGGTCTCTTGAGAGCCCCACTCCCTTACCACTACTTAAAACCATTAAAAAGGCACATAAAATCACAAATGTGATAGCGTTAGATCAGCTGCAGTCTGCAGATTTAGGATTATCTTTATTATATTAGTTTTTGTTAGTTCATAGTTATCTTTTATTTTTTCGCAGTAGTTCAATTATTTAGGGTTAAGTTTTTAGGTCAAGACTCATGGGCTCCAAGTTATTAATTGGGCCTCAAGTCATTAGGTCTATATATAGTTCTTTACGATTTAGGGTTAATTATCTTGGGATCATTGTTTAGGGACAGCAATAGCTGTAGGGCAGAGATATTTTTCTCTGAGGGCCTCGCAGGAGGAGTTTTATATATTGTATTTTTATTTTCTTTCTTATTTCTTCATCTTCATACGCCTTTACTCTATCAAATTGGTCCGACCTGCCGGATCGAAAGATGACGATGACGAGAGACCAACAACGCATGGAGCAGATAGAGAAGGCACTGGAGGAACTTCGCGCTGCCCAGTCTGCAGCGGCGGCGAAGCAAGCAGCGTCAGATTCTAAACTTGACGCCATTCTCGCCCAGTTGAAATCCATTGATCACTTTGATCGGGGCCCCGATCCCTCGCTGTCGGAGTCAGAAAGTTCCCCCACTCCGATGTTGCAGAAGATGGAGATGCCCAGTTTCGACGGATCTGATGCTCGTGCATGGCTTGCACGTGCAGAGCAGTATTTCTTGGTGCACCAGACACCTGCGGCGAAGAAGGTGGAGTTCGCCGTGATAGCCTTGTCAGGGTCATCGATGTCTTGGTATCAATTGCTGATCAGGAGAATACCTAATCCCGATTGGGTAACTTTTCGTCAGGAGTTGCTGATTCGATATGGCGATGAGTCCGCAATTAACGGCTATGAAGCATTGCTTGCAGTCAAGCAAACAGGTTCTCTCGAGGAATATATCGCCGCTTTTGAGAATAGGGTTTCACAAATTCCTGATTTCTCGGATGCGCATTACTTGGGATTTTTCTTGGGTGGGTTGAAGAAGCATCTGCGAGCCCAGATTCAAGATAGTGTAATTTTCAGCTATTCAGCCGCTTTACAGGCTGCTCGAAAGATAGACCATGCAACATCGCCAGCCCCACCAGCGACGAACACATCGTCGGTTGTCTCCCACACGTCGTCCGCTTCCCCGGCTGCCTCCCTCACTTCGTCTGCCCCTCCCCGTAATTTTCGCAACATCTCCAATGAGGAGTACATGAAACACCGTGCAGCTGGCACTTGTTTTCGCTGCGGCCTGAAATATGGGCCATTGCATCGCTGCCCACCTAAAACACTACAGGTTTTAATCGGTGACATGGAAGATGACCCGGGCAGGGACCTAGAGAATTATGAGGATACCGGGCTGAAGGAGGAAGTCCCATGGGACCATATGAATCAGCAACCGCCTTGAGGACAAGGCTGTTTCGACAGGCGGGCAATTGATAGCGTTAGATCAGCTGCAGTCTGCAGATTTAGGATTATCTTTATTATATTAGTTTTTGTTAGTTCATAGTTATCTTTTATTTTTTCGCAGTAGTTCAATTATTTAGGGTTAAGTTTTTAGGTCAAGACTCATGGGCTCCAAGTTATTAATTGGGCCTCAAGTCATTAGGTCTATATATAGTTCTTTACGATTTAGGGTTAATTATCTTGGGATCATTGTTTAGGGACAGCAATAGCTGTAGGGCAGAGATATTTTTCTCTGAGGGCCTCGCAGGAGGAGTTTTATATATTGTATTTTTATTTTCTTTCTTATTTCTTCATCTTCATACGCCTTTACTCTATCAAAATGTAACTCCAAAACACTTGGTATGTCTCTTGGACATCAAAAGTCACTTATTAAACATAACAAAAGTAACTTAAAATGAGCTTTTTGTGGGCTGCACCCATTTGGACGAAAATGTGGAGTTTATTCTTTGATTTGGGCCTCCAAAATATGATAGCTTAATGAGCCCAAACTTTCAAGTAGCATCAAGCCCACCAACTTGAATAATATTCACCATTTGGCCCAATGTAGAATTGTCTTGGACTTGGGCTTTAATTTCACCAACTAAAAGCATCATGGACTCCTTTATTCTTTTGGCTCTAGCTCTTGTGATTGGCCCACTTTGAATAATCAAAGGATCCATCTTGTCCTTAGCCAGCCTGGATACGTCTCCATCACTTTGCAGTTCAGATCCAGGGGCCCCCAGAGCAAATCTCTGGGGAGTGATGTTCTGACCCGTCAGTGGGGTAGCGGAAGTGTTGTGGAAACCCGGCGGTGTAGTGAAAACAGTGCTGGCTGGCAGACCGTTGAGCAGCGAGGTTGGTATCTCAGTGCGGGCACCAGAGCTGAGCCCAGTGCTGTCAAACTCCTTCTCGAGAGTGCGGCGAGCCTCAGAAGAATCCATAGTACCTACATGTGAAAAATGTGAGAATAACCCAAATAAAAACAAATCGGACCATCCTTTGTCAGAGGAATCCGTAATATAAGACGTCCCGAACACTGGCGCGAAGGCCATTATGAGATCCCTATTAGAAATACCCCCGTGTACTAGGAAATACACCCAGGACACGGATTTAAGCATAGACAGCAGGAACAACGAAGATTTCCCCGTAGATGCAGATTCAAACCAGGTAGAGAAAAAATATTACCCGATAAATCAACCACGAAAACCCAAAACACGAAAAACAGAGCATCAATCAAAAGATCGTTAGTGAAACATGTTAGATTCGTCATAAAAATAGAAATTATGCGAGAAAACACAATAATCGCACACAATTATCATGACAACATGTAAGATAATCGTAAATAAACACCAAATTTTCAACCTCAACCACCTTCCCAACATGCACATGCGAGGATAACCATAAATAACCCCGAATCTTATGAATTCGCGGACGAATCGGAGTGAAAAATAGATTTATCGGTCCAGATTCAATTGGGTATTCGAAACAACGTATCAATCAGGGCCTGCGCATGCAAATCTGCTCGCGATTGTAGATCTGCATGCGTAGGTGGTCAAAACTCATGCCTTAACTCATTATTCCCACAGACGGCGCTAGCTGATAAAGTATTTTATCAACACCTAATCTAAACCACAAGTTTTACCTAGCGTTTGATCGTGAGAAGCGAAAGAAAAGGTTGAATTGCTTGAGAAGAAAATTGCTGCAGTATTAAGAGAGAGAGCGTGTGTTACAGAGTGTGGGTGCATGGGTATTTATAGATTACATGCTAGGGGTAAAATAGTAATTTCACCTCTAAAAAATGCTCCCCGCGTGGTCAAGGGCAGAATAGTAAATTTGACCACAGGCGGGCAATTCCTCTGCTCTGGAGCATGGGCAAATCGCCCTTCTGTTCTTTGGTGACTTCTCTGGCGAGAGCCATTCCTCTGGCAAGAGCCATTCTTCTGGCAAGAGCCATTCCTCTGGCGAGGATCATTCCTCTGGCGAGAGCCATTCTTCTGGCGAGAGCCATTCCTCTGGTGATGTCCGTTCCTCTGACGAGGTCCGTTCCTCTGACTCTAGTGATTTCCTTGTTCGCGTTCATTCCTCTACTCCGCATATATTACTCCTCATCACTCTCTAAACAATGACATTAGATTCCTCCATCTAAATCATCATGACTCATCACAACAGCTCAAATAATTCTCATCACAAAACATCTAAAGTACATCACATCATAACTCATGCAACATAATAACTCAAACTCAAGCTATGCATCATCAAAGTATAACATCATAACTCATCCTACAACCTCAACATCATGCTCAAAGTATAACATCATAACTCATCATATAATCTCAACATCATGCTCAAAGTATAACATCATAACTCATCATATGGTTCAACATCATGCTCTTCAAAATTTAATGACAACTAAACTTTGAAATTATACATACCTCGTTGAGCTTGGTGTGATGGTGCGCTGAGCTCACGGTTGTTAATAACTATTAGCCTAGTGACTCATTCTAGACTAAACTCAAGACTTCTAATTCAGAGCTTTAACTTGCATGCCAAAGCTCTGATACCACTCTGTCGCAGCCCGCCCTAACTAGGGATAGTTAGGCCTAGTGATCCACGACTAGGGATGGGGATTAAAGAAGAAGGGGAAGAAATGGGCGTCATTTATAAACGTAAAACTTACTCATTTTAAGAAAACTCGTCGTATTTACTCATTAATGCTTAATAAAACTGTCTATGAAAGACAACGTAAAACTCAATTAAAGCATTAAGAAAGAAGACATAAAACTTAATTAAAACGTTAATCAAGTTAATACATCAACAGGAACCATCCTCTTAAACTTAAAGTACAACATAACAGTACCAAAAGTACTTTGCAGCGGAAATGTAGCTAGACATATGTATGAAGACATATTCTAGACAGGTTACATATTTATTAACAACCCTGTAACTCCGCTCAATGCAGCACCATCATCACACCGGCTCAACCTGCACATTTTTGAAAAACATATGTAGGGCTGAGTACAAAAGCACTCACTGAACACATGCCAAACATCTCATCTCATGCTTTATAAAGCTATAAATATTGTCATTGCCATACTTTAAACAGAGCATAAGGGATTTATCTAAAGCCTTATGTTTGCTAAACTCATTTTCGTTTCTCAAAGTTGACAGGCCAGTCTATGTTCTCAAGTAAGTACCATATCTGTTAACTCATGTACTGAGAGGGAGGCCTCCCTCTGCAGCACTGCAATCGGCCAACCTGAAAGCTGACTCACGATCACTGTGTACACTAATTCTACCTCGCGTAGAACCGATATCATTTATCATACAATAGATAACATACTAAAATCTCAAATATTTGGCAATGCAATAACTTCAAAATAGGTTTTCAGTTAATCATACATCAATAATGAAAATGCGTAAACATCTTGAAAATAGGTTTTCAGTTCATCATGCATCAATAATTTAAACGCATAAACATCTTAATTTTAGCGTAGAAAAGCCCACCTCGTTGCGTCTCTGCAAACAGGTAATGTCACTCTCTCTCTCTAGTCATCACTTCCTAAACGGACCTTCATCGTTATGAAGAATCGATGAGAAGAAGGGTCATCATAACAGAAAACTCACTAACTTAAACTCACATAGCGAATTATAACTTAACACTCAAACTCAAGTAGCCCTGCCAGCGCTGACTTGGCAGCCAGAGCTGACCACTTGGCAGAGCTGCACTCAGCAGGGCTGAAAAATCACTCTGCAAAGCTGACTCGGTAGAACTGAAACTCACTCTGCAGAGCTGACTCGGCAGAGCTGAAACTCCCACTGCAGAGCTGACTCGGCAGAGCTGACCACTCACAGAGCTGACTCTGCAGAGCTGACCACTCGCAGAGCTGACCACTCGCAGAGCTAACTCGGCAGAGCTGAACACTCGCAGAGCTAACTCTGCAGAGCTGAACTTCAACAGTCAGAGCTAACTCTGCAGAGCTGAACTTCAACAGTCAGAGCTGAACTCAATAGCACTTCAACTGCCAGAGCTGACAAGCTCGGCAGAGCTGAAATCCACACGTCAAAGCTAACCAACCAGGCAGAGCTGACCAACCCGATAGAGCTGGAATTCACGCCGCCAGAGCTGACTAGCTCGGCAGAGCTGGAATTCACGCTGCAACTCAAAAAGTTCAAACTCACCACCCATGCTCAGCAAAACACAACAGATCTCTTCCTATACATTTTCTAACATTCTCAAGACTTCAAAATAAATCTAACATGCTCAACTTCCAACTTAGAACACAAAAAACTCAAAGGAAAACCTTAACATGCATCCTTCCAACTTCACGCACAGTACAGCCATGCTCAACAAAACATACAACTTATCATGCTTGGTAAAATACAATTTTAACATATATCAATTCTAGCATGCTCCTAAACACATATACAACGATTAAAAACAAAGATCGAAGGATGAGCTACGACGAAGAATGATGCAGCCCGAACAAAGCCAAACTCGCGCCAGAACAGAGCTAACTCACTAGAGCACACATGCCAGAGCAGAGCAGAGGAGTGGACTTTCCAGAGCAGAGAAGTCAAACTGCCAGAGCAGAGAAATCGACTATGCCCGAGCAGAGAAGTCAAGTCTGCCCGAGCAGAGAAGTCGAACTGCCAGAGCAGAGAAATCGACTATGCCCGAGCAAAGAAGTCAAGTCTGCCCAAACAGCAAAATCGAAGCTGCCAGAGCAGAGAAGCCGACTTTCCAGAGCAGAGGAGCGGAATTGCCAGAGCAGAGCGGAATTCCCAAAGTAGAGGAGCGGGCGTTTCCAGAGCGGGCGTTTACAGAGCTGGCGTTTCCAGATGGGCGTTTTCCAGTGCTGGCGTTCTCGTCCGAGTTGTCAAAGCTTGCTGATCAAGTTTCTTTGTTTCCTTGTTTTTAAGTTTCCTTGTTTTTACGTTATTTCCTTCTTTAAATTAGGGTTTAGTTTGCCTATATATATGGCTACATGTGAACGAAAAACCTAACTAATTTTGATATATGATATTTGTGAGTTAATCTCTCTTGAGAACTACGAGTTCTTCCTGAATTTTGCCCAAGCAAATTCAACTTATCGGCGTATCGACGAGTTCATCATCCCTCATCGTGTGTCATTCAACGTCTCCGAGTTGCTGCACCGATCACATCGTTGGGGTTTAGAGATACGTTCTCTAGAAAACTTCGTAGATTAGGTCAGGGGTTTTGGGACAAACTTCCACCCTTTATCTTTACTTTATTTCTCATTTCAAGTCTTCCGCGCGTATTTATTTGTTCATTCCGGTGAAGTTCAAGAGGTTACCGGTGATCATCATATCATTTGGTATCAGTTTTCCAGGTTTCGTAAGGGTCGAAATTATCAATTATCCAGGTAGATGTTTTCTAGGGTTTCTGTGTCTTCGTTTTTCCATCCACGTTTTCTAGTTTCGTGTCTATCTTCATTCAAGGGTAGACGTTTCCTAAGGTTTATGCGTCCTTGTTTTTCAGTTCACGTGTGTCTGTTCACCCTAGGGTTTTAGTCTTTTTATCCTTTTCGTATGTCCATATACCTTCCTGTGAGAATGTCACATCCCACTATCCCAATGACGGGTTAACCGGGGTTATGACTTGGGGTGAACAATAAGAAATGGAAATGGACAATTACTTAACATTAAAGTATATGAAAATGTCACTCATAGATAAAATGCTAGGATCATATATGATTATTTGGATACTTATAAAACATACACATAAATGAGAACTGATTAAGGTGGTTTACCCAATAACACGTGTCACAATTTCATAACATAAAGTTATCCTAATCAAAGTGTTTTGCAGCGGAAAACGTGTGAGATATACATATGAAGATGTATACTCAAGGTTACATTTCTTGAAATGTCAAAGGAACACCCGCTCAACATCATTCCATTCCATCAACTGCTCAACCTGCACATTTAGAAATACATGCAGGGCTGAGTATAAAAATACTCAGTGGGCATAGCCGAAAATACAACATGCATACATATATAAATTGAACTGCCATAACAGTAACACACAGGGGTTTTCTTGAAAGACCTGCGCTTACTAAAACATTTCTTTCATTTTCATAAAGTCGATCGGTCGATCATTTTCCTTCATATGATCCATATCTGTTCCTTTCTATCACGCGCCGGGAAGGAGGCCTCCTTACCACGGACGCCAAGACCGGTCGCAAGCGACTCGCGGTCTCCATGAGTGTACACGTTAACCCTAGCTAGCGACCTTTGTCTAGCATAGGATCCCAATTGGATTTCCTTTAAAGTTGGCGAACCAACACAGATAGGATACATATAAAAACATAAACATTTTTGGCAGTCAATCATTTCATAAACATTTCATTTCATTTCATAAACATTTCATTTTTATTTCATAAGAGTCATTTATCATTTGGGCATAATAATAAACTGAAATTAACAGTTAAAATCATCTCATGCATATATTCGTATAAGAGGCCTACGACACGCAGGTGATCTCTATATACGTATAGTAAAAGTAATGCCCACCTGTATAGGCAAAGCCTGTCGTTTAACCTTATCTCTGAATCGGAATAGCAGTGCTAATCCTTCTGATGCTCAAAGCCTACAAGAAATCTATTCTCAATAGGTCTCCTTAAATCTAATCTTAAGTCATGGTGTAGTGCTTAACATTCTATGATTCACTTAGCCGGGTTTTCAAAATTTAATGAATAAATAATTGAAAACAATTCTCTTGAGTTAAGAACACCAACAATATTCTTACTCGACTTTCTTAAATAATTGGAATTGTAATTAAAACCAATTAAATCATGAATATTTTTATTGCAAAAATAAATGCAATTTCATGTCATGCTTAGCATATAATAAGTAATTTACTTAAAATATGCACATAATAATAATATAATATTATTATGCAAATTAAAATAATTAATCAAACTTAATAAGTCTAATTAATTAAAATAGTGTAGTCCATTTTAAATAAAGAAGCTGCACAGCCCAATTGAATAAATTAATAAAGGCCCAACTGATTTAATAAGTAAAGGCCCAACTGAAACAAAAATAAACAAAAATCTCGGCCCAACCCAAAGAAAAACAAAGCCCAACCTTTAAAATTTTCGGCCCATATGCTCAAGCCCAAAGGCCTCAAAACCCTTCTTCTTCACATACGCCCCCCCCCCCCCCCTTTTCATTCTCAACTCTCTCTTTCTCTCGATTCGCCCCTCTCTCTCTCAGCCATAAGTTCCGCCGCGGCGGCTCCGTCTCCGGCGAAAGGCCGCCGGCTGGTCACCCCTCGCCTCCCCCAAATCACACGCACACACACACACAACTGCAGATCTTAGTCCCTCTCTCTCTCTCGGACTTCACGGCCGCGTGCCACCATCCCGGCGACGAGCGCCGCTCTGTCACCCTCACCATCACCCTCGACTCCTGTCACTCCCGCCGCCTCCCTCTCAAAATCGACGGCCGCAGCAGCCGACAAGGCCTACCGCCGCCGCCTGACGTCCCTCGAAACAGACCAGCGAACAGCAGCAGTTAGTTGCAGCCATCCCCTCATCTCCTCTCGTTTCTCCTCTCCCCTTCTCCGGACAGAACGACGGTGGAGCCGCCGCCGCCGAACCCTAGGCTCCCAAATCCAGTCTCCTTTCGCTCCAATTCTCAGAACAGCGTGAAGTCGCCGCCTGAAGCTCTAGGTTAAACCTCCCCCGACTGACCCCCATACCGACACCCTTCCCTTCAATATCCGGTGACCACAGCGGCTGCCATGGCCGCCTCTCCCTCAAAACTCCGGCCGACAGCAGCAGGAGAACCACCGCCGCCGACCGCATCTGCCACCGCCATTACTCCCCTGCCAGACTCGACACTTACAACCACACAGCCCACACCCGACAAAGCTCAAGACTCAAGTTCGATTCATACAGCATACATAACATTTCTCTATTTCTCTTTTTATTGTTCCATTGTAAATGCAGTACATGAAATTTATACTGTATGCATATATCAAGTAAAGTTCACATTTTTTTTTTCTTTCATATAACATGCTTATACACAATGAAATCTTATGCAGTTTAATGCTCATGAAAATTTGACGAATTGCTAAAACGAAACTGGTTGAGTAGAATAGGCAAGGGAGTACATGGATGAACCTTTAGAAGTTTTGAGTTGAGCCGTTGAAATCTGAATTGGCTTGATTGCTTGATTTGTGAGGAGAATGAATTGCTTTCTGTTGTTCTTGGCTAAACTTGAACTCTGAATGAGTATATGTTGAGGTTGGTGACTTGTGAATTATTGGCGTAGGAGAAGAGTGGAAACATGACTAAAATATTTACTTTCCATCATGGTTTAAAGCTGGAAAGAGAGTAAGTACAGGGTGGGAGTAGGTGGTGGATGGGAATTTAACTAATTTTTCAGTGTTGTAAAGTGGAGAAGGTATGGCCAACGGATGGGAATTTAACTAATTTTTCAGTGTTGTAAAGTGGAGAAGGCATGGCCAACTGAGAAAAGGTATGGCAGATAAATCGTTGGTGTGAATAAATTGAAGAAATGATTTGGCAATTAAAAACTCTCACGGTTGGATCATTGGAACTGAAGAATTTTCTCAAGGTTCGCTAAATAAATATCTTGATAATTACTCAATGCTCAATACTTGATTTAAATAAATATGCAATGCATAAGAATTTAAATAACTAAATTTACAAATAATTTTGTAAATCACTTTTGTTGGAATTAAAGTAAATTATTTTTCTCATTCCTGCGTGAATCATCTTACTTTTAAATTCGAAAATTATTCTAGACTTAGCTTGAGGAAACGGGGTATTACATTCCTCCCTCCTTAAAAACAATTTCGTCCCCGAAATTACATATCTGGTATTCTAGCTTGGGATACTTGACTTTCATTTCATTTATTTCTTTTGTGGCCTTTTCCATCCTGTGATGGTTCCACTTCATGATGAGAACAAAATTATTGTCTCATAAAACTTGAACCTTGCGATCAAGTATCTGGACTGGTTTTTCTTCATAACTTAAGTCCTGACTAGGACTACTCTATCTGGCTTAATCAAATGCTTAGGATTAAACACATACTTTCTTAACTGAGAGACATGAAACACATTGTGCACGTCTCCAATACTGGGTGGCAATGCCAACCTATAGGCTACAGGGCCTATCTTATCTAGGATCTCAAAAAGTCCTATATAACGGGGTCGTAACTTGCCCCTCTTTCTGAAACGTATAACTCCCTTTGAGGGAGAAACTTTGAGGAAAACTCGATCCCCAACATTAAATTCTAATTCCGATCGGCGTTTATCGGCGTAAGACTTTTGTCTATCTTGAGTTTTTTTTTTTTTTTTTTTTTTTTTTGATTCTTTGCTTGATGTGGTCGACTTTCTCAATCATCTGTTGGACCAGTGCAGGACCTAACAACATTCTTTCACCCACTTCATCTTAGTAAAGTGGTGAACTACCTTAATTGTTTCCTTCGTCCTAAGTCACCTTCTCAGATTTGACTAGGGAATTCTAATATCAAACTTTTCTCATCATCTTGGTAACTTTCACTTAAAGATTAATGGCACTCCTTCTGCCATGTAAACTCATTTTCTCATTTCCAAATGATTATTTAATGGGGGTTTCTAAGTTTCCATTGTGGTGGCGTTCCAACTTTATTCTTGCTGTAGCTTCTGGCACTTTAGCCAAAGCATTCACTCTCTTAACTGGAGCCTACTAGCCTTGGGGTTGGGTTATACCTTAAGTTTAGTTCTAGTGCTTTCCTTCCATTTCCTTTTTCTTTACCTCCATCATGAGGTGGTGTACATATCTTGTTTGTGCGTGAACTTTTTCCTTCTCCAATTTGTTGTAGTGACTCGGTGGTGAGAGTCTCGTTCATTGCTTGTTCCTTCATAATATCTCCTTAGTTTACTAGGGAAATTGAAAATCTCATGCCGCGATTCATTTACGAACTTCTTTACGCATTTCTCATTAATCATTTATAAATGACTTAAATAAGCATTTTAAACTCCATTAAAAAGGAATTGATTTAAAACATTTTAATCCTTTTAAAATCCATACTTATAAAGCCTTAACTCATGCTCTATCTCATATTCTATCTCTTTACTCATCTCTATATAAACTCTCCACTCATCTCAAATCCTTAAGTTCAAGGATAAGTTTCAAGAAAATCATGGTACTAAGTCTCGATTTATCTCTCATATAAGGCTCGTCCAATCTCATTCAACACATAGACAACACAATCACATAAGGCATATAAGAAAACACAATCAAACATTATCAAAACACGCTCTGTTTTTACACTGACTCAACTTCAAAATCTAAACTGTTCTTACTTCGACACTTCCTGGACTCGAGACTCATACCAAAAGAAAGGTCTTCGAGTCTATTTTCATATAAAAAAAAGTAGAGTCAAAAACTCCAAGTATTGTAGGAGACATGACTGTTTTACTACAGTCTACCATATTCGGCAGTTTTGAGCAATCGAAAACTTGGATTTTTGAAAAATAGTAAATGTTGTCAAACTGGGCTCAAATTTTTTGGATATCTAGCTAACACAATAAGGTTAATACCATAAAATTTTGGAAAGCTAGATCACACAGGAAGCTACTGAAATGAATGACTCTTTCCCCTGCTCTCTGAAACTCTCGGTAGTAATGTGCAGTTTCGGTTTTGTATTTTATAAAAATAATAGACGAAGTCCAATTGACTTGAAATTTTACCGATGTTCTCAAGACTCATGTAGAGACTTGGTATTAAAATTTCAAAGCTTTTTGACATTGAAAAAAAAAACCGTCGATCACAGTAGGTCAGTAGGCCTACGAAATTCACCAAAATCTCATCTCAAACTCTTAAAATACTCAACTCAACATTCCTTCAAGTAAACTCATTAAAGCTCATTTTAAACACATATAACACTCACAAACATTCAAGCACAATATAATGCTCATCATACTCAAATCTTGACTCTCTTCTTACATCATAACCTCAAATCTCTAGTAAAACGTTTCAATGAACGCATCATTAAAATTCTCTTCTCATTTTCATGATCAAAATTACTCAAATACTCAAACACGATCTCATTCATCATATAGATCATTATACACATATAGATTCCCTTTTATCATGTACTAAACTCTAATGAAACTTCATGTATCATCATAAAACTCTTAATAAAACATGACAAACTTTCACATAATGGTCATAAAGCAATTAGACCTCATTTTATCAATCATCGACTTCTCAAAATATGAAAACTCAAAAACTCATACAAACTAAACTAAGTCAAAAATTTTCTTAGCCAACAAAAGACTTACTCAAACATAATTATACACTAATATCATGCTCAAATACATATATCTTAAGCCAAAATCACTTTAATAACACATAGGCAAAAAGTCCTAATTTTTATTAAACTAAACTCTTTTGAAAATATCACTAATCATGTATAACCTATTGATCAAATCATAGATCTAACATCCTAGGTTACCAATTAGCACAAATCAACATCATAAAACAAGATCACATATAGATACACATGTATGTCATCTTCTTCCTCAAACTAACACTTTTCATTTTTCACCTCTCAATCTCAAGCTTCAATCTCATCCATCATTAATCATCTAAATCATCTCATAAACTCAAATCCATCATCAATACATCAATTGATCCATAGGATCTCAACATCCCAATTTTAGGTAAACTAACCTAATAGGAAAAATCTATATCTCATGGCTAATCATCAAGATATTCATATATATTAACTCAATAATCATCAATCATCATATAACTCAAGCCAATTCAAGAAAACAAACAACAAAATTTCGTAAGGTTTCAAGCCCCTAATTTTCGAAAATTTCATAGAAATAAGTTGGGTGTTTTTCTTGCTCAATCATGATCATATACTCACATATAACATCATACAATCTAGATCTATAAAAATAAGAATCACTTACCCAAGATTAAACAAAGATCAAAGTTTTCCTTTCTCATTCTTCAAACCAAACCCCACGGTCCTCTTGAAATCTTCAAGAATTGAAAGGTGTTTATGTTGATTTGGTGGAGGAATTGATCTTGATGTGAACTTGGAAGCTTTGGTGATTCATCTATGGTGATCTTTTGGAGCAAAATCGGAAGAGAGGGAGAGAAATTGAGAGTGGCCGAATGGCGAAGAAAATGAGGGAAATGAAGTGAATTTGTCTTGCTTAGGAAGGATGATTGGAGACCAAACACTATTCACCATTTAATACTTGTCCCCCCTATACACTAATCCCTTCCCTTCATCTTCATACCACACGTCCACTTCAAGTAAGGCTAAGGAAATTAATCACATGCTTATTAGATTAACATAATCATGTGTGTGTAAGGTTGTGTAGTCTAGAATAAATCATGTGTTAAGCTACATTAATAAAATCATAAAAGACTAATTACTAATTAATGCAATGCTATAACACAAAACTCTTGTGACCAATATTTAAAATAAATATGGCACTAATATTAGTGCACTCACTTAATTATAATATTCTTCATCATAGAAAAAAAATAATTTGAAAATATTTTGTTTGGAAAAATTTTCATAAACCGGCATTCTTTGATTTCTCGGTAAAAATAAACTGCACTTGCTTTGAAAACTTAATTAAAATTCCAAGTGCTAAAGACATCAAATAAAAATCATAATAACTTGCTCACAATGACATACGTAACAAAACTCACATAATCAATCAGTCACGTAATTTCACATAATATCACGTCAAAGCAGTCGGCAAACACAGACAAACTAGACGTCTCTCCGACCGATTTTTTTTTTATCAAGGTTTTTCACTCTTTCTTTCTCGACTCTATTTCCAACTCATTATTCCTATTTTCTTAATAGGACAGTCAATCTCTCTGACATCTCAGTACTCTCAATAGTGTTAAGGCACTATCTCACAACATAGGGAAAAGTACGGGGTGTTACATGTACTATCAAATTTAGATAAAATTCATGACTTCATGCATAATTTAAAATTCATGTGGCTCATATAAATACACTTAACTCACCAATTAAAACTTATGCACCACATTTATAAAATTTTCCTTTAACTAAGCACATTAAAACACATATATAATGATTAAATCACATCAGATAAATCAAACCAGTTTTTATTATAAATGGATGCCGAATCCTAATTATTAATAATTAAGCCCTTAATCAGGGATTAAAAGTCGGGGTATGACATACTATCCACTTTAAAAGAAATTTCGTCACGAAATTTGTACCACAGAAAATAATTCTGGGTACTTCTCATTCATGCTAGAATCGAGTTCCCACATCGCCTTTTCTTGATCATAGTGCTTCCAAAGAACTATTACTAAGGGTATCGACTTATTCCTTAGTACTTTAACTTTCCGATCTAGAATAGATTCGGGTCTCTCCTCATATCAATTGGATTCCTAATTCCAATTTATATACACGAGATTTACTTGAGAATAAGTTCCCTCGTCCTTTTGCGGCGGTTCATTTTGCTCCTACCTCATTCCTAGGGCTCATCTACGGGGTATTCTTTTTTTCCAAAGACTAAAATAGTCATCAACCCATTTCTTGTTACCTATCACATGAATAACACTTTCCTATGAATTTATCTTAAAACTATCATAGACCAATTAACTTAAGTCCTCGTACTCAAACACTATATTACGGTCTTAGCTTAAACTTTGAATTTTTATCGTAATGAGTGGTCGATATCATTTATAGGACAAAGACTAATCTCAACTAATTACAATGAGACACAATTATACGAAGCCATAATTTGGGTAGTATACTACATCGGTAGACTAACATTTCTTGGTCTTATCAAACAAGGGGATCTATTATGACAACTCACGAGTTGCAAGGCTCAAACTCAACACAACATCAAAGCAAGGTGTTGTAGAAATTGTTCAAGAGAATCAAAAGAATGACCAGAGGGTATGAAATGATTAACTACTAGGTCGAACAAAAATGACCTCGAGTATGAACCCATCTGGCTTTTCAACCGAAAGTTGAAACACATGGGTTTTCAACCCAAAAGACGTCTACTGAGATTTGGATCATGTGGACTGGCCAGGTCCAACATCATCACCTCCCAGTCACACGAGAAACATCGTCCCGAACTTGAAGGGCCATGAACATACTATACATAACAAAACATAAGTTCATTATGACAATTAAACTTATCTTAAGGTTCCCTATCCTATTGATCTCAAACCCCAAACCTCTCTTAAGATATATACACACAGACATACGTACACAGGCAAAACACTCTATTCTTAAAATCTATCGTGTAGCAAAAGTCGATTCGATGTTCCGTCGCACTTGAACATTCGAACGTAGAGACTATGGTTCAACCTTTGATGCAACGTTTACCTTGAATTCGTCTCGTATTTTCATTCTGTGCTTTTCCTTTACCTCATACATATCTTTTCATTCCTCTTTGTAGTTCAAAAGAACCATCATTTTCTTAAGGGAGCTGAGACGTTCTAAGTTCTCTTTCATTCTTCTAAATCATTACCTTAAGAATCTAGATTGTAGAGATATCCTACTAATCTAGTAGTCTATGTTCTTTTAAAAATTGTGATCATGCAACTTATAGCAATCTATGTTCTCTGGGAAAACATATGTCACTTTTCTATCATTCATCTGATCATAACATCATAGACTGCGAAAATATGCCATGAAAGGCAAAACATTCAACATTTCATCATAACATGCTCTTCACATAAACATATTCATGAAGCATTTTAGAACATTAACATCTTTAAAACGTTGAAACTGCAGTTACCTTCTTTCCTTGATTGAGCACGATGCAATGGAGTGTTGAGCGGTGCCATATGAACCCATGTAAGTATAAAGAATCAAACTAAACTCGACTCTTTAGAATAAGGTTTCTAGGGCCAGAGCGAACGAACCGCTCTGATACCACTCTGTCACATCCCACTATCCCAATGACGGGTTAACCGGGGTTATGACTTGGGGTGAACAATAAGAAATGGAAATGGACAATTACTTAACATTAAAGTATATGAAAATGTCACTCATAGATAAAATGCTAGGATCATATATGATTATTTGGATACTTATAAAACATACACATAAATGAGAACTGATTAAGGTGGTTTACCCAATAACACGTGTTACAATTTCATAACATAAAGTTATCCTAATCAAAGTGTTTTGCAGCGGAAAACGTGTGAGATATACATATGAAGATGTATACTCAAGGTTACATTTCTTGAAATGTCAAAGGAACACCCGCTCAACATCATTCCATTCCATCAACTGCTCAACCTGCACATTTAGAAATACATGCAGGGCTGAGTATAAAAATACTCAGTGGGCATAGCCGAAAATACAACATGCATACATATATAAATTGAACTGCCATAACAGTAACACACAGGGGTTTTCTTGAAAGACCTGCGCTTACTAAAACATTTCTTTCATTTTCATAAAGTCGATCGGCCGATCATTTTCCTTCATATGATCCATATCTGTTCCTTTCTATCACGCGCCGAGAAGGAGGCCTCCTTACCACGGACACCAAGACCGGTCGCAAGCGACTCGCGGTCTCCATGAGTGTACACGTTAACCCTAGCTAGCGACCTTTGTCTAGCATAGGATCCCAATTGGATTTCCTTTAAAGTTGGCGAACCAACACAGATAGGATACATATAAAAACATAAACATTTTTGGCAGTCAATCATTTCATAAACATTTCATTTCATTTCATAAACATTTCATTTTTATTTCATAAGAGTCATTTATCATTTGGGCATAATAATAAACTGAAATTAACAGTTAAAATCATCTCATGCATATATTCGTATAAGAGGCCTACGACACGCAGGGGATCTCTATATACGTATAGTAAAAGTAATGCCCACCTGTATAGGCAAAGCCTGTCGTTTAACCTTATCTCTGAATCGGAATAGCAGTGCTAATCCTTCTGATGCTCAAAGCCTACAAGAAATCTATTCTCAATAGGTCTCCTTAAATCTAATCTTAAGTCATGGTGTAGTGCTTAACATTCTATGATTCACTTAGCCGGGTTTTCAAAATTTAATGAATAAATAATTGAAAACAATTCTCTTGAGTTAAGAACACCAACAATATTCTTACTCGACTTTCTTAAATAATTGGAATTGTAATTAAAACCAATTAAATCATGAATAATTTTATTGCAAAAATAAATGCAATTTCATGTCATGCTTAGCATATAATAAGTAATTTACTTAAAATATGCACATAATAATAATATAATATTATTATGCAAATTAAAATAATTAATCAAACTTAATAAGTCTAATTAATTAAAATAGTGTAGTCCATTTTAAATAAAGAAGCTGCACAGCCCAATTGAATAAATTAATAAAGGCCCAACTGATTTAATAAGTAAAGGCCCAACTGAAACAAAAATAAACAAAAATCTCGGCCCAACCCAAAGAAAAACAAAGCCCAACCTTTAAAATTTTCGGCCCATATGCTCAAGCCCAAAGGCCTCAAAACCCTTCTTCTTCACATACGCCCCCCCTTTTCATTCTCAACTCTCTCTCTCTCTCGATTCGCCCCTCTCTCTCTCAGCCATAAGTTCCGCGGCGGCGGCTCCGTCTCCGGCGAAAGGCCGCCGGCTGGTCACCCCTCGCCTCCCCCAAATCACACGCACACACACACACAACTGCAGATCTTAGTCCCTCTCTCTCTCTCGGACTTCACGGCCGCGTGCCACCATCCCGGCGACGAGCACCGCTCTGTCACCCTCACCATCACCCTCGACTCCTGTCACTCCCGCCGCCTCCCTCTCAAAATCGACGGCCGCAGCAGCCGACAAGGCCTACCGCCGCCGCCTGACGTCCCTCGAAACAGACCAGCGAACAGCAGCAGTTAGTTGCAGCCATCCCCTCATCTCCTCTCGTTTCTCCTCTCCCCTTCTCCGGACAGAACGACGGTGGAGCCGCCGCCGCCGAACCCTAGGCTCCCAAATCCAGTCTCCTTTCGCTCCAATTCTCAGAACAGCGTGAAGTCGCCGCCTGAAGCTCTAGGTTAAACCTCCCCCGACTGACCCCCATACCGACACCCTTCCCTTCAATATCCGGTGACCACAGCGGCTGCCATGGCCGCCTCTCCCTCAAAACTCCGGCCGACAGCAGCAGGAGAACCACCGCCGCCGACCGCATCTGCCACCGCCATTACTCCCCTGCCAGACTCGACACTTACAACCACACAGCCCACACCCGACAAAGCTCAAGACTCAAGTTCGATTCATACAGCATACATAACATTTCTCTATTTATCTTTTTATTGTTCCATTGTAAATGCAGTACATGAAATTTATACTGTATGCATATATCAAGTAAAGTTCACATTTTTTTTTTCTTTCATATAACATGCTTATACACAATGAAATCTTATGCAGTTTAATGCTCATGAAAATTTGACGAATTGCTAAAACGAAACTGGTTGAGTAGAATAGGCAAGGGAGTACATGGATGAACCTTTAGAAGTTTTGAGTTGAGCCGTTGAAATCTGAATTGGCTTGATTGCTTGATTTGTGAGGAGAATGAATTGCTTTCTGTTGTTCTTGGCTAAACTTGAACTCTGAATGAGTATATGTTGAGGTTGGTGACTTGTGAATTATTGGCGTAGGAGAAGAGTGGAAACATGACTAAAATATTTACTTTCCATCATGGTTTAAAGCTGGAAAGAGAGTAAGTACAGGGTGGGAGTAGGTGGTGGATGGGAATTTAACTAATTTTTCAGTGTTGTAAAGTGGAGAAGGTATGGCCAACGGATGGGAATTTAACTAATTTTTCAGTGTTGTAAAGTGGAGAAGGCATGGCCAACTGAGAAAAGGTATGGCAGATAAATCGTTGGTGTGAATAAATTGAAGAAATGATTTGGCAATTAAAAACTCTCACGGTTGGATCATTGGAACTGAAGAATTTTCTCAAGGTTCGCTAAATAAATATCTTGATAATTACTCAATGCTCAATACTTGATTTAAATAAATATGCAATGCATAAGAATTTAAATAACTAAATTTACAAATAATTTTGTAAATCACTTTTGTTGGAATTAAAGTAAATTATTTTTCTCATTCCTGCGTGAATCATCTTACTTTTAAATTCGAAAATTATTCTAGACTTAGCTTGAGGAAACGGGGTATTACAGAGAATTATTTTCGACCATGGACACGGAACTTCCATCTGAGTGGAATCTTACTGACGCCGCCAATTTGATGTATATGAAGGAAGAGGTGCGGAGAATGGTAGAGGATGCATTTAAGCCTATGCGTGAGAGGGTAAATTGACAATTTTATGGTGGCAACAGTTGGCGAGGTGGAGCAAGGGATTTTGACAGACCTGCTGAACAGTTTTATGGTACCAACAACACCAGCAATCAGCACCAGCATCCAGGTAATTGGAGGAAGTCTCAACCAGTTTCTCGTGGTTCCTCGTCAACATGGAATCACTGTACAAAAGAGGCGCCGCCAAGCGATAACAAGAAGCCGTTCTTTTGATTTCAAACAGAGGGTATGCGTTCAGCAAATCGGGGCAATCCGGCAGTCTCCGATGGTTACTATCGAGATGAAAGGTGTTTCAAGTGTTTGGGATTCGGACATTCTATGAGTGAGTGTCCGAACACACATGTTATGATCGTGAGAGATGATGGTGAGGTGGTGACTGATGGTGAGGACACCGGCGAAGAAGTGGCCATTGTGGTGGAAGTCGATAGAGAGGTTGTTGCTATCCAAGATGAGGAGTCTAATCTTACGTTGCTAAAATTGAAGGAATCATGTGAGGAATTGTGCGTGAGGACTCTACTCCATCTAATTTGGAAGCAAAGGCGTTGATGCAAGATAAGAGCGTCGAAAAGGAACCGCGATGCGATGTCGACGAAAAGGCGGCGGAGAAGGTTAACACTAAGGAACAGCCGGTGGAGAAAAAGGAGAAGAAGGCTGACCTGGCAGTCGTGGTGGATAGCAAAGTTGAGGCATACCTGCATCCAAAAGAATTGGTGGTAGTTGATAGAGAGGATGATATCAGCATGGATGAGTCTACTCCTAAGTTAGAGCCACGTGAGGAGGTGCAGCTTGAGGAATATGTTCCAACTCCTTTGGAAGTAAAGGTTTTGATGCAGATTCCCAAGTATGCAAGTGAATTCTTTTGTGATGAAGCGCCGATGCATGCTACATGGCTTTTCGGAAGAAAAGTGAAGCATGGCAGCATTTTCAACAACACTTTCGTCATGTTCACGTTTCAAGCAAAATCAGAGTTAGAGCCAAAGCATTTGGTTTTTGATCCCGGCAAGATGAATGATGGACAAGAGAGAAAAGCTATGGTCCATCAATTGTTTCTAGCAGCCAACTCTTTCCCAGTTCTGCAGCATTGGGAAAACAGGCGTTGGATTCTCTGGTGCTTGCTGCTCTGACGAGGTTTACTCTGGCGTTGTCTGCTCTGGCTATACCGCTCAGCTCTGGTTTGTTTGCTGCCCTGGCGTGGTCTGCTCTGGAGTTTCTTGGTGGGTAGGTGCGCGTTAGTCTGCTCTGACGCCGTTCTGGGGCTCGGATGGCTGCTCTGCTCTGGTCCTTTGATCAGCTCTGCCCTGGAGGATCTCGCTGCTCTGGCGTGGAGGAACTCACTGCTTTGGCCTGGAGGAACTCGCTGCTCTGACCTGGAGGAACTCGCTGCTCTGGCGTGGAGGTTTTCGCTGCTCTGCTTTGGAAGTCTGGAGGAACTCGCTGCTCTGGCCTGGAGGAACTCGCTGCTCAGGCCTGGAGAAGCTCGCTGCTCTGGCCTGGAGGTTCTCGCTGCTCTGGCGTGGAGGATTTCGCTGCTCTGCTTTGGAGGACTTCGCTGCTCTGCACTGGATTGTCTTCGCTGCTCTGCACTGTAATGACTTTGTTGCTCTGCTTTGGATTGACTTCACTGCTCGGCTCTGCTCTACCCGGGACGGCGCTGGCGTGGACTTTGCTCGGCCTCGGTTGTGACCCTTTGCGATCCCGTCTTTTGTTTGTTCTTATTGTTTTCTTTCTCCTTTCGCTTGGGTTTTTTGTCTTTTACTGGTTTTGGTTTTTTCGGACTCTCCTTGTTTGTGCCTGTGCTCTCAAGGGTTTTTGTTTTTCTTCAATAAAATTTCTATTTCAGCAGTTTCTAGCAGCCAATGAAGATTTGGTTTTTGATCCAGGCATTTACATCGACGACTTGGATTTGAGGACAAATCCTCTTCAAGAAGAGGGGAATGATGCAGCCCGAACAAAGCCAAACTCGCGCCAGAACAGAGCTAACTCACTAGAGCACACATGCCAGAGCAGAGTAGAGAAATCCCAGAGCAGAGGAGTGGACTTTCCAGAGCAGAGAAGTAGAACTGCCAGAGCAGAGAAATCGACTATGCCCGAGCAGAGAAGTCAAGTCTGCCCGAGCAGAGAAGTCGAACTGCCAGAGCAGAGAAATCGACTATGCCCGAGCAGAGAAGTCAAGTCTGCCCGAACAGAAATGTCGAACTGCCAGAGCAGAGAAATCGACTATGCCCGAGCAGAGAAGTCAAGTCTGCCCAAACAGCGAAATCGAAGCTACCAGAGCAGAGAAGCCGACTTTCCACAGCAGAGGAGCGGAATTGCCAGAGCAGAGCGGAATTCCCAAAGTAGAGGAACGGGTGTTTCCAAAGGGGCGTTTTCCAGTGCTGGCGTTGTAATACCCCGGATTTTCGATCCTAGGTTTCACATGATCCTATTGATATTATTAAGATATGATAGATCCCTAATTCCCGGATAAAAAGAATAATTATCCTAGCAATGATTTAATGAGTCTTGATGCCTAGGTTTTCTCTAAAAAAAAAAAGAGACGGTAAATAAGAAGATGATTATTTTATTTTTCCGTGTGTTGTTGATTTCAATAAATATATATATTTATTTTCATTTCAAAGTATGAAAAGCAAAGTGCACATTTATTTCGAATACGCGTTTGTTTTAGTTCGGGTTTGAACGATTACGGGCCCGTATAGAGGGCCAAAGGTGGGCCGATTCTTAGAGAGCCTTGGGCCGATTTTAAGGCCCTATTTTAGAGCCCAAATGCAGCCCATTTCAGCCCCCAAAGCCCACTTACACATCAGCCACCCTTTCAAATTCAAAAGGGGACAAGGGTGATCATTACATGCATGGGGAACTACCAAAATGCATGGGAAGTGCAAGAGTCTCACAACCAATGCACCCATGCATTGGTGGCAGCCACCCTACCCTCCCCTAGGCCTTATTTTCGTTCCCCCCTCCCTCCACTTAAGTCATTTGGCTGATGCAACTTCCTCTATACTCTTTAACTCTCTCTACAAAGCCTAAAGCCTCACTCCCCCTCCATTTTCGTCCCTCCTTCCTTCCCCCACCCTCACAACTTTTCTCCCACCATTATCACACTCCATAGAAGCCCTTGAAGCCCCAAGAGAAGTATCAAAGCAAGGGAGAGCGTGGAAAAACTAGGGCGTAAAGTTAGAGTGAAGGTTGTGCTTCGAGGGTGAGTTTTTCTTTGATTTTCTCAACTGAAAAAGCTTTATGGCTATGGATTTTTACACATGTGTGTGATATATTATGTGAGGATATGTTTTATGATTTTAGATGTTCATTTTGGTAAAGTTTATTGGGTGAAAAACCGTGCATGAGGTAAGGCAGCGAATCTGCCATAAGCACACTGCTCCGGCAGTGTTTTGCAAGGCGATTCCAGCCATCCAAACGGTCCCCAAAAATTCCCAAATTAATTTTTTATCGTGTTCAATATGTTGTCTATACTATGATAAAATTTCAGAATATTTGGAGCTCGTATGTTTTATTTATGAATTTTTGATCATGACTGCCTGTCTGGAATGCATTTCTGGTAAACAATCTTTGAGAGGCCATAAGTCAAGTTTCAATCGGTGAAAACCTTTGAAACTTGAATATGTCACTCTAGACTCCCGTATCTTTCTTTTGGTACCGGCCTCACCATTTTTGAGTAAAGAAAACAACCGGTATAAATTCTTGAAATCTAGTTCTTATTCTTTGTACCATCCAGTAGGTCTTACAAACCTACGACTTTGAGGTGGCAAAGGCCAACCTAAATATTTGATTCTCAAGCCCATTTTTCTACTGAATATTGATTGGCATGTCAGAAAGTTATTTGTTTATTTGTAGAATTTTTGGTAAAGCCTAAAGTGGTTTTTCTGATTTAAACTTTGAATCTGCCGAACTTGAACTATTTTTGTGCACTGAACTTTGGATGTTAATATCTCCTAAACCATGAATCTGCTTGGGGTAAATTCAACTGGAGAGTGTTACACTTTCTCCCTAGTTTTCGGATTGACCCTTGGAGTTCCTAGTGGCCTTTTGTAATGGGAGATATGAATTTTTAAAGAAGGCCCATTGACTTGGTTCTAATCTGGAAATCTGAAATTTCCAGATTTTTGCTTGTTAAGTACCCATCTTTGAATGGGCATATCTTGCTCGTTTGAACTCCGTTTCATTAGATTCAAATTGGAGAATGATCCTTGAAATGTCTAGTTTCCAGAATGTCCTTTGGAGCCTCATTTAGAGATCCGAGGCAGAATTGGTGTCTGTTGCAAAACAGCCCCTTAAGAGCTCAAGTTGTTGAATTATTTTCTAAGTTTGAAAGTTGGTTTTAAAGGATGTTTCATGAAATATTATGTATATGTGCATGACAAGTTTGGGATATGTTTTGTGCAAAGTTTTCATGAAATTGAGTGAGTTAACCTAGATAAGGCATCAAGATAAGCTAACGTATGTAAAATGCATAATCCCTAGCTCGATTTTGCGTTGTAAGTCCGGGAATAGGTTGACCTAGAGATCCTAAGTAGACAATGGTTTTTGTTATCCATGATATGCTCTAAGAGTTAAGAACTCGTCTTGTAGGAATTGGTCCGCAGGACGGTGCCACAGCTTAAGATCACCTCTCTCTTTCACACCGAAGATCAGGTGGGTTATATTTGCAAAAGTATATTGGGTTAGTAAGCCCTCTCTTTTTATACAAGCAAATATGTTTTAAATTGTGAATGCATGCAAATATTTTGTTTGGTTGTTACAAAGAACAAACGGGGTTGTCCCCACAGAATAAACGGGGTCGTCCCCAAACGATCGGCTCTGTCCCCGACGGGGGCCAGGGTAGTGTACACCAGTAAGAAGTCTAAGTATGGGATTGATTCGGCCGGGTCTCCCATACTTAGCACCAAGAAAGGTAACACCAAACCAGAAAGGCGCGCAAAGGTTAAAGGAGCTACGGCTCACAAGTATTTCAGAATTTATAGTAATTGTTTTTCAAGTATTGCTATATTTTCTTACGGGCATGCATTTCACTAAGTATCACAGTTCTTTAAAACCAGTTTAAAGAAAATGGGGCATTAACTTCACTGAGTGCATTAGTACTCAGCCCAAAGTTTTAAATCATTTCAGGTTAACGGAGTCGGGCGCAGCGGGGGCTAGGTGGTGGTGGTGGTCTGGAGCTGTCGACAAGGTTTCTCAATGATATTTATTTCCCATAACCTCGATCACCAAACATTTTATTTTGTTGGTTATGCCCTGCGTGGCGATTATGAGCTTGTTTACTGCTTTCCCTAAACAACTGAACAATTGAGTTGCTCTTGGGCACTCAGACACCGTGATAACGAACTCTCTAAACTTGACCGGAGTCCTCATACTTCGTGTTAAGTTGGGTTTCCTTTGAGCAGAACGATTAAAGAATAGGTTCATTAATTCCGCTAATTAACCAAGTTTTTCTTTTACCAAAATAGTTAAGTTACTTACTTCCGCTAAATGAGCTTGATAATCACACCCAGTTCAGCGTGGCTGGCCCCTAGATAAGTCGGGCCATCACAGGCGTTCTCGTCCGAGTTGTCAAAGCTTGCTGATCAAGTTTCTTTGTTTCCTTGTTTTTAAGTTTCCTTGTTTTTACGTTATTTTCTTCTTTAAATTAGGGTTTAGTTTGCCTATATATATGGCTACATGTGAACGAAAAACCTAACTAATTTTGATATATGATATTTGTGAGTTAATCTCTCTTGAGAACTACGAGTTCTTCCTGAATTTTGCCCAAGCAAATTCAACTTATCGGCGTATCGGCGAGTTCATCATCCCTCGTCGTGTGTCATTCAACGTCTCCGAGTTGCTGCACCGATCACATCGTTGGGGTTTAGAGGTCCGTTCTCTAGAAAACTTCATAGATTAGGTCAGGGGTTTTGGGACAAACTTCCACCCTTTATCTTTACTTTATTTCTCGTTTCAAGTCTTCCGCGCGTATTTATTTGTTCATTCCGGTGAAGTTCAAGAGGTTACCGGCGAGGATCATATCAAAGAATACAGACGGCTGCCCTCATGGGTTTCATAGCTAGGGTTCGAACCATCCTTAACTCTTTCATTAAACATTCTCAACAATTACCCAAGAACAACATACTAAAAACTCACGACGATCCAACGTCATTTCAAAATAAAGTCGAGAATCGACATTTTTCGACGTCGACTAAAATCGAAAATCAAACCATCAAAACGTAGGTAGAGATGTTACCTACGTAGATACGTGCTCGAAAAGGTGTCGGCGCTCGTCTCGGTACTCAAATCGGAGCTCAAAAGCTCGAACAAGCTTTAATGGAGGAAAGTGCGAGTGTAGTGTGTGTTCGTGCGTGTATGCGTGATACGATCCTTGCCGACCAATCGAACACCACGCAAACGGAAGACTTGAAAAAAACGAACAGAAGATGGAATCCCAAAACCTCTGAATCTAACCCACATAATGATTTAGGCGAACGAATCCCTAAACCCCAACGTGAAGTTGATGCAGCAACTCGGGGACGCTGAATGACACCCGACGAGGGTTGGTTGACTCGCCGTTACGTCGATAATTGAATTCGTCTTGGAATAATCAAGAGGAATTCAAAATTCTCAAGAGAGAAATAAAAACTCACAAGTTTATTGATAAAAGTAGGCTGAATTTCATCCATCACATAGAGGCCTATTTATAGGCAAAACTTAAACCTAATCTATTAAGGAAACAACTTGACTAAGAAGCAAAGAAACCCTAATTTCGAAAATAACAAGGCATCCAAACAAGGCCCTTGTTTTCGAACTACTAAATACTGAAAACTAAAAGATTAAATTCGAAAATAATAATATGCCTTCCACATAAATAAAAGTCTTCAATCTTGTACCCCTTCGCAGCTAACAAGAGTAATCAAAAGTGCACTGTCCAAATCGTCAATTCTTCTATCTCCAATTGGTTTCTTCATCAACTCTTGATTCCAAATCTCTTGGACTAACACCATCAAACTCTCCTTAAACTTCTTGGCTCGGCTCTTGTGACTCGATCAACAGGCACGTGCACTGGATCTTGTACTAACGAACCTTGGGCTGCATCATTCCCCTCCTATTGAAGAGGATTTGTCCTCAAATCCAAATCGTCACCTACATCAAAAGGACTCAAATCAGTTACATTAAAAGAAGCACTCACATTATACTCACCTGGTAAGGACAACTTGTAGGCATTATCATTGATGCGCTCCAACACTTGGAATGGTCCATCCCCCCTAGGAAGTAACTTGGATCGACGCTGCAATGGAAACCTTTCCTTGCGCATGTGCAGCCATACCCAATCACCGAGCTCAAACACTACTTTGCGACGTCCTTGGTTAGCTCGCTTGGACATACTGCTTCGTGCGCCTCTCAATATTCATCCTTGCCTTCTCATGAATCTGCTTCACAAAATCAACATTTTTCTTGCCATCAAGGTTAGTATACTCATGCTCAGGTAAGGGAGATAAATCCAATGGAGTCAAAGGATTAAATCCATACACAATCTCAAATAGCGAAAATTGAGTAGCAGAATGAACAGAACAATTATAAGCAAACTCAACATGAGGCAAACAATCTTCCCAAGACTTAATGTTCTTCTTGATAATAGCTCTAAGCAAAGTAGACAAAGTCCGATTCACTACCTCTGTTTGACCATCAGTTTGTGGATGACAAGCAGTAGAAAACAAAAGTTTAGTACCCAACTTACACCACAAAGTCTTCCAAAAATAGCTCAAGAACTTAGAATCCCTATCAGAAACAATAGTCCTAGGCATGCCATGCAATCTAACAATCTCTCTAAAGAATAGATCAGCTACATGAGATGCATCATCAGATTTATGACATGGAATAAAATGTGCCATCTTAGAAAATCGATCAACAACCACAAAGATGGAATCTCGACCACGCTTAGTCCTAGGCAAACCTAACACAAAATCCATAGAAATATCAATCCAAGGTGCTGTAGGAATAGGCAATGGTGTATACAATCCATGGGAACTCACCCTAGACTTAGCTTGTTTACATGTAACACATCGACCACAAATTCTCTCAACATCACGTTTCATATGAGGCCAAAAGAAATGCTCATGCAGAACAACTAAAGTCTTAGCAATGCCAAAATGTCCCATCAAACCCCCACCATGAGACTCAAGCAATAACAACTCACGTAAAGAACATTTAGGAACACATAACTTATTCTTCCTAAAAAGATAATCATCATGCCTAAAATACTCTTCACTAGCAGCTCTCGCACATGCTAGATAAATCTCACCAAAATCATCATCATGCTCATACAAACTCTTGATACACTCAAAACCAAGTAACTTAGCATCTAAGGTAGAGATCAAGGTATACCTCCGAGAAAGTGCGTCAGCCACAACATTCTCTTTACCTTGCTTGTATTTGATGACGTAGGGAAACGTCTCAATGAACTCCATCCACCTCGCATGCCGCTTGTTCAACTTGTGCTGCCCCTTCAAGTGTTTCAACGACTCATGATCCATGTGAATGACGAACTCATTGGGCCACAAGTAGTGCTGCCACGTTTGCAAAGCTCTCACCAATGCGTACAGCTCCTTATCATACGTGGGATAACTCAACGTCGCCCCGTTTAGTTTCTCGCTGAAGTACGCAATGGGTCGTCTCTCTTGCATCAACACTGCACCAATACCAACACCAGAAGCATCGCATTCAATTTCAAAAGATTTGGAAAAATTAGGAAGAGATAATACCGGGGCGTGGGTCAATTTGTATTTCAACTGCTGAAATGCATCCTCTTGCGCCTTTCCCCACTTAAACTCCACATACCAAATTTTGCAGTTGACTCTCTCTCGCTAGGGTTTCCTACTGCCGCCTTCTAGGCGGCTACTTTCTCTCTTTGTTTGGCCGGCCGACTCTAGTTTTCTCCGGCCGGCATGACGACCTCTTCTGTTCTCTCGGCTTTCCCTCCGTTGGGAATCAACAACTCGAATTGGTTCCCTCCATTGCGTTCTACTCCCAATGGCAACGCACGGTTTGGGTTGGTTTCGGACTCAATTAGGGTTACTCCACCTTCAACCCTCCTGGTTCCTCCGTCGTCTGGTGCAGGATTCCATTGGAACGGCGGTTTGCCGCCGGCGTCTCTAGAAAATAATTATAGGGTTTCACACTCCTTCAACCCCTCGTCCTGCACTGAGGGTTTTCTCTTTGCGGATCCTTCGTCCGCGCTTCATGGAGTCTCCTCCGGGCTGCCGGCAGCGGAGTTTGACTGGAGTGCTTTCATAGCCAAGGCCAACGTTCATTCGCAACCTTCACAATTGGCAGCTGTTCCTAGGGTTTCTGCTTCGGAGACGGCGGCTGCGGATTTTACGCGAAATCCCACTTCCTCCTCAGATTCCCTTATCGTGGTTTCTACTCAGGTATATTTTGGGGAGGGTTCGGGAATCTCTATCTCCGGTAATACACGCACGGCGAGTTCTCAGCTGCTGGAGTTCGCGATCTCTCAAGAGATGCTTCAACGGGAAACTAGGGTTCATCACACTACGTCGGCACCACAGCAGCAGCCTCATGGTATTCATCTTAACAGGAAGACGTTTGCGGAATCTCTGAAATCCTCTACTGATCGTCCGGCTGATGTTCCGGCGCACGATTATGCGGTGTTGAAGCCGACGTTAGTGGCAGACCGTCCTTGTCTCATTCTCTCTTCTGCCTTCCGTCAAAGACAAATTAGGTCTTTTCAACATGCCATCCTATGGCCGGATTTTACTCAAGAAAGGTCAGGCGCCTAGGTTCGCTGCCGACCTCTACTCGAAGCTCTCTGATCTTTGGAAACCGTCGGCGAACTGGGAAGTCATTCCTCTCGGGAAGGGATATTTTACACTAAAATTTTCTACACATTCTGACTTTGCCGCTGCTTTTGCTAAGAACACTTGGAGACTCCGATCCGGAATCCTCTTCCTTCAAGCTTGGACTCCGAATTTCAATCCGCATAAGCTGGATTCCTCCTTGGCTCAGGTTTGGGTGCGGATTTTCAACTTACCTCACGAGCTCTGGCATCCTGAGGTCATTACGGGTATTGCTCGCCAGGTAGGCACTCCTTTACTTATTGATGGTTTGTCGGCTAGGGCGTCTGTGGGTAACTTTGCCAGGATCTTAGTGGAAATTAATGTGGCTCTGGAACACCCTTCGTTCCTTGATGTTCAATGTGATGAAAACACTTATGAGATTGAGTTTCGATATGAGGATATGCCTTCTTTTTGCTATGTTTGCTCTTCTTTTGGTCACTCTACTGACAATTGCCGGAAGATGAACCCGGAGGCTAATTCCGATGGCACGGAGCTGCCCCCGCCTAACAGGGATTCCGGTCAGGTCACAGGTAGACAAGGTGGTCGTGGCAGACGGCACAGGGGTCGTTCCAGACGGAAACGTGCCAGGAACAGGACTGCGACGCCCTCTTTAGCTCCGCCGGAAGGCAGAAATGTTGGTATGCCCGCTGATTCGCTGGGTTCTAAGGCGGACCTTCCCTTGTCGCAGGAGTCCCCTCCGGAGGACTCTCCTCGCACCTCTATTGCTGTTTCTTCGGGTATCTCCACGTCTAATTCCTTTGAGGTTCTTGAGGATGGACTGGAAACGGAGGTTGGGAAAGGTCCACATGATATGAGTATCATCAAGGATTCTTCTAGGGTTTCAGGTGGATGGTTCCCCTGATATTGTGTGCTCCTTAAAAAAGAGTATTGAAAGCGGCCTCGGCGGAGGGTGGTCTCTCTGAGGGCGGTCTCTCTGGCTCGGAGGGTCTCTCTGGGGGTGGTCTCTCTGGCTTGGCGGGTGATCTCTCTGGCTCGGCGGGTGGTCTCTCTAGCTCGGAGAGTGGTCTCTCTGGCTAGGCGGGTGATTTCTCTGGCTCAGACCCGTTGGGGGGTTCCTCTTCCCGGCCGATGAGCTCGCAACCGGCTTAGTTGGCGGTCTCTGGTACTCTGGCTTTCGGCTCGCATCGTTTCCTGGGCCCCCCTTCTCCACATCCTAAGAAGGTTCTGGCTGCTCGTCCTCCCCTCCCTTTGGGCCGTGGTGGGAGAGGTGGGCGGAATCAACCGGCGGCTGACTCGGGAAGATATAGTTATGTCTCTTTTCGGAGTCCTTCCTACGCCAGGAGAAGGCATCTCTATCGATCCGCCGCAGATGAAAGGGGGGCTCAACACTCGGATAACTGCGCGGCGGGGCTGCTCCCCGGAACCTGCGGTTTTCTTGGAGAAAGTTGCTGTCGCTCAATCCGCTGGCGCTGTGATTCAGAACTTCACCATTGAGTCCCCAAGCTCGGGAGCTCTACAGAGTATGTCTGATGTTGCTACTAAGTCCTCTAAGACTAGATGGGGGGATGCAGATTCGGCCTTTGATGGAGATCCCCTTCAGGTGGATGGCTTTCTTTCTGTTTCTCAATGAATGTGCTGAGTTGGAATATCCGAGGCATCTCCTCGTCTATGCCTCTTCTCTCCCAGTACTGCAACACTCATAGACCGAGCCTCCTTGGTGTTCTCGAGCCCAAGTCTCGGTTTTCTAGCATCCCGAATTCTTATTGGCGTTCTTTACATCTTTCCCCGGTTCATCAGAACGATTGCTTTCACTCACGCTTCTTGTGATTACATTGAGCGTCGTCAGCTCTGGCGGGATGCGGGCCCTTTCATGGTGGGTGCTTGTCTTATGATTGGGTATTTCAACGCGATTTTGGGCGCTCACGAGCGTCGGGGTCGTAGAACCCCTGCTTCTAGACCTTGCTCAGAGTTTCGCTCCTTCATTGAGGATCATGACTTAATTCAATCGGATTCGTCTGGCCCTTTCTTCACTTGGACTGATCGGCGTAGGTTCCCTTTCCTGATTGAGTCGGTTCTGGATAGAGCCCTTTTCTCTCAGGATTTCTTTGATATTTGGTACTCTGCCTCGGCGTTGGTTCTCCCTAGGCTGGGGTCCGATCACTCTCCTATTCTTTTGAAGTGCCAGGATACGGCCTTCCCCCCTACCGGTCGTCGGTTCCGGTTCCTGAATATGTGGTTCTCTCATGAGGGCTTTCTGGATCAGGTTCGTGCTTCTTGGTCCTCGCCTCTTGATTATGCTTGTCCTATGGTCCGCGTGATGAAAAAGCTGAAACGTCTTCGTCCGATCCTCAAGGCCTGGAACAGAGAGACCTTTGGGAACTATAATACTGCCTTTGCTGATCTACAGCAGGATCTGAGCCTTCTTCAGGAGAATATTGATGAGCAAGGCTATACGGAGGATCTCTTTGATCAGGAAGTTAGTTTGCAGGCGCGCCTTAGCACTATTCTTCTGAGGAAATCTGAGCACCTTCGACAGCAAAGTCGGGTCTCGTGGCTTTCCGATGGTGATCGTAATACTCGCTTCTTCCACTCTATGGTGAAATGGCGTCGGGCTAGTCAATCCATCAAGAAGCTCAGTATTGATGGCGTCACTTCAGACGATCCGACCGCTATGGCGGCTCACGTGGTTAGTTCTATGAGGATCTCTTCATGGAGCCGAGCTCTAGGGCAGTGGACAGATCCTGGATCGCTGGTTACATTCCCCATTCTGTCACTGCGGCTCACGCTGCTCGGCTTACCTCGCTTCCTTCTGCGGAGGATGTTCGAGAGGTGGTCTTCTCGATGGATGGGAATAGCGCTCCTGGCCCGGACGGTTTCAATGGTGCCTTCTTCAAACACTCTTGGGAGGCGGTGGGGGAAGATGTGGTCGGCGCAGTTAGACGCTTCTTCTCGTCTCGTCTCGTCTCGTTTTAACGACTAACTGCCCGTACTCTTCGTTACTCGCCCTCTCAACCTCTACTCACTTTCATCACACTCGTAATTCTATATAAATATAGAAAACGTAAGCCCGTTCTCGAAAATCTGATAAACGAGCTCGGTTCGTTTATCGAGAAATTCCGATTCACTATTCACTCATCGTCCAAAAATAAAAACTTTCGTCGTTGGACTCGTATCGAAAAACTAAGAATATTTCTCGACGACGTGCACGTAAGATTTTTGAAAGTCGACAAAAAGACGAAATAGCAGTATTTTACTATTCATCGTCAAAAAGTTAAAAATTTCAAAAACGTCTTAACGGACTCAGATCTCACTTCCGAGTTCACCGTTCTCATTCAAATAGTTATCTCGAATTATTCAAATACTCAAACTCAATTACGGATATAAAATCCCACATCATTCTAACATCATCAAAAGAACATCTCAACATCTTTAAAAAATATAACAAGAAAACTTCATATAACACTTCACATCATTACACAAAGTAATTTCTAACAAGGGATCTAAACCCTAATTACTCAAACTTAACAATTAAACACGTCATCAAAAGCTTGGGTATTACACCTGTATCATCTACATGCTCCTCATACGGACGGTGGAATCGACCTCCTCTACCACCACGGCCTCCTCGCCCGCCTCGGCCTCCTCGTATGAAATTGATCTCTCGAGAATGAGACTGCTCCATCTGTTCGATCTTGTCGTACACTCCCTCGATTTCTGAGTGTAGCATCTTGCCAAATTCTGAGCGAAGTGCCTCCATCACGAGTTTAAACTTTGGATCCATAACAAGGCTATCGCTCAAATCCGCACCCTGTTCATCTTTCTTAGACATAGTGACACAGACAGAAAATAAGAAACGGTTAGTGAAACAAAATAAAAGGACCTCACCACCTCACAAACACTCGTGTATCACTCAAGATGAAATCACTCAGCGCTCGTGTATCACACACAAATCACGGCTTTTTCCCTCTAATAGTCTCACCACTCTTGCCTTTTTCCGCTCAATTTCTCTCTCAAGGAATCAAATTCCCTCAATCTACCAACTGAACTAAAAAAGCAACTGCACCAACGAGATTGCCAAACTGTCTCAACGAGAGCACTCAACGAAACGTCCCACAAGAGACCACGCCAACAATACTAAACGGACACGAAAAGGTGGGAAGCCCCCAAACGAAATCGAAGACAACCAGAAACGCAGACTGAACAACTGATGCATGCCATGGAGGCCCAAGTTACGTTGCATATGTGGGCTGATTTAATAGAGTCTTTTACTTTGTTTTATCTTATAATTTTCGTGGGTTATGTTAGGGTGGCTGAAATTAGGCCTTAGTTGAGTCAATTTTGAGTTTTATACCTTGTTTTGACTAAGGATATGTTTCCTTATTAGATTAGGAGTTATTTTCCATGTTTATTCTCCTAGTTTGGTTAGGTTTTCGCATACCTTATTTATAGTCTTTATGATGGACGAAAATTAGGGTTTAGATAGGTTTAGTTGTTTCCTTATTAGATTAGGTCTCTTTATTGTTGCCTATATAAAGGCCTCTTGTTATGAACGAATGATCAACCAATTTTATATCAAATTTCGTGAGTTATCACTTCTCCTTGAGAGTTTCGAATTTTCTCTTGTATATTCCAAGAGAGTTCATTTATCCGGCGTAACGGCGAGTCAACCATCCCTCGTCGCGTGTCATTCATCGTCCCCGAGTTGCTGCGTCAACTTCACGTTGGGGTTTAGGGATTCGTTCGCCTAAATCATTACGTGGGTTAGATTCAGAGGTTTTGGGATTCCATATTTTATCTATCTTTAATTTTATTCGTTTGTTTTTCAGTCTTCCGCTTGCGTATTCGATTTGATCGGCAAGGATCATATCATTTGGCACCAGAGCCGCGTTTCATATCCAGATTTTCGTAGGAAATTAAGTTCTGGCAGTCTCCGAAAAACGGCCATAACTTTCTGTACAGAGCTCGGATTAAGGCGTAACAGGTGGCCACAGAAAGCTCTCGTGAAGACGAAGAAGTCGTATTTCTGGGCAAAATACGATTGGAGAACGTTTGATGCTTAAAACGAAGGGTTGAAGTTGGCTGACCTGTTCAGCGACAAATTGATAAATTCCTAGGAATTCTTCAGGAGTATGACTGGAGTCGATTTGCCTACATATATGGTGGAAGAGCTGCAGAGAATCATAGAGAATGCGTTTAAGCCTATTCATGAGAGGTTAGAGCAATCTCAACGGAGACCGGATCAGAATTTTCTTCAGTCAGTTAGGCATCCTCGAAGGGGTCTTATGAAAGAAGAAAAATCTTACGAGGAAGAGTTCGAGAATGCTTCTCGACAATTTTATAGCTGCAAGAAAAGGCGAGATGAAGCAAGGGATCATGAGAATTTCAAGTTGAAAAATATTCCATCAATCCAAAAGAAACACGATCATAAATCGTATCTTGGAGGGGAGTGGGATAATTGGATCTATGAAGAGAATCAGTCATTGCCAATGCAACAACTAGAAGACACTGTCACTCTCAACCAGACAAGCCACCGTTTGAATCCAAAGAAGATGAATGTTGAAGTGGAAGTCATGGCGTATATCAATGAAGAGGCATGTTTGAATCCAAAGGAGTTGGTGGAAGTTGATAGAGAGGTTGATGTCAAAGATGATGAGTCTACTCCTAAGTTGCTAAAATTGAAGGATTCAAGTGACGAAGTGCTTGAGGAATCTACTCCAACTACTTTGGAAGCCAAGGCTTTGACGCAAGCTAAGGGCGTTGAAAAGGAGCAGCCCATAGATAAAAAGGAGATTGGGTTTATGCAGAAGTCATTTCTTGCAAGGGCTTGTGATTGGATGTGGGCCGTGAAGAAGGAGAGGCTGATAATTGTGTTGCGGTTCAAGGTTCAAGAGAAGTCAGAGTTAGAGCCGAAGAAGAAGAATAATGCACAAGGGAGAAAAGCTATGATCCAACAGTCAATTAATGCAAGGAACGAAAATTTAATTTTTGATCCCGGCATTTGGATTGACGACTTGGATTTGAGGACAAATCCCTTTCAAGAGGAGGGGAATGATGCATGCCATGGAGGCCCAAGTTACGTTGCATATGTGGGCTGATTTAATAGAGTCTTTTACTTTGTTTTATCTTATAATTTTCGTGGGTTATGTTAGGGTGGCTGAAATTAGGCCTTAGTTGAGTCAATTTTGAGTTTTATACCTTGTTTTGACTAAGGATATGTTTCCTTATTAGATTAGGAGTTATTTTCCATGTTTATTCTCCTAGTTTGGTTAGGTTTTCGCATACCTTATTTATAGTCTTTATGATGGACGAAAATTAGGGTTTAGATAGGTTTAGTTGTTTCCTTATTAGATTAGGTCTCTTTATTGTTGCCTATATAAAGGCCTCTTGTTATGAACGAATGATCAACCAATTTTATATCAAATTTCGTGAGTTATCACTTCTCCTTGAGAGTTTCGAATTTTCTCTTGTATATTCCAAGAGAGTTCATTTATCCGGCGTAACGGCGAGTCAACCATCCCTCGTCGCGTGTCATTCATCGTCCCCGAGTTGCTGCGTCAACTTCACGTTGGGGTTTAGGGATTCGTTCGCCTAAATCATTCCGTGGGTTAGATTCAGAGGTTTTGGGATTCCATATTTTATCTATCTTTAATTTTATTCGTTTGTTTTTCAGTCTTCCGCTTGCGTATTCCATTTGATCGGCAAGGATCATATCATTTGGCACCAGAGCCGCGTTTCATATCCAGATTTTCGTAGGAAATTAAGTTCTGGCAGTCTCCGAAAAACGGCCATAACTTTCTGTACAGAGCTCGGATTAAGGCGTAACAGGTGGCCACAGAAAGCTCTCGTGAAGACGAAGAAGTCGTATTTCTGGGCAAAATACGATTGGAGAACGTTTGATGCTTAAAACGAAGGGTTGAAGTTGGCTGACCTGTTCAGCGACAAATTGATAAATTCCTAGGAATTCTTCAGGAGTATGACTGGAGTCGATTTGCCTACATATATGGTGGAAGAGCTGCAGAGAATCATAGAGAATGCGTTTAAGCCTATTCATGAGAGGTTAGAGCAATCTCAACGGAGACCGGATCAGAATTTTCTTCAGTCAGTTAGGCATCCTCGAAGGGGTCTTATGAAAGAAGAAAAATCTTACGAGGAAGAGTTCGAGAATGCTTCTCGACAATTTTATAGCTGCAAGAAAAGGCGAGATGAAGCAAGGGATCATGAGAATTTCAAGTTGAAAAATATTCCATCAATCCAAAAGAAACACGATCATAAATCGTATCTTGGAGGGGAGTGGGATAATTGGATCTATGAAGAGAATCAGTCATTGCCAATGCAACAACTAGAAGACACTGTCACTCTCAACCAGACAAGCCACCGTTTGAATCCAAAGAAGATGAATGTTGAAGTGGAAGTCATGGCGTATATCAATGAAGAGGCATGTTTGAATCCAAAGGAGTTGGTGGAAGTTGATAGAGAGGTTGATGTCAAAGATGATGAGTCTACTCCTAAGTTGCTAAAATTGAAGGATTCAAGTGACGAAGTGCTTGAGGAATCTACTCCAACTACTTTGGAAGCCAAGGCTTTGACGCAAGCTAAGGGCGTTGAAAAGGAGCAGCCCATAGATAAAAAGGAGATTGGGTTTATGCAGAAGTCATTTCTTGCAAGGGCTTGTGATTGGATGTGGGCCGTGAAGAAGGAGAGGCTGATCATTGTGTTGCGGTTCAAGGTTCAAGAGAAGTCAGAGTTAGAGCCGAAGAAGAAGAATAATGCACAAGGGAGAAAAGCTATGATCCAACAGTCAATTAATGCAAGGAACGAAAATTTAATTTTTGATCCCGGCATTTGGATTGACGACTTGGATTTGAGGACAAATCCCTTTCAAGAGGAGGGGAATGATGCATGCCATGGAGGCCCAAGTTACGTTGCATATGTGGGCTGATTTAATAGAGTCTTTTACTTTGTTTTATCTTATAATTTTCGTGGGTTATGTTAGGGTGGCTGAAATTAGGCCTTAGTTGAGTCAATTTTGAGTTTTATACCTTGTTTTGACTAAGGATATGTTTCCTTATTAGATTAGGAGTTATTTTCCATGTTTATTCTCCTAGTTTGGTTAGGTTTTCGCATACCTTATTTATAGTCTTTATGATGGACGAAAATTAGGGTTTAGATAGGTTTAGTTGTTTCCTTATTAGATTAGGTCTCTTTATTGTTGCCTATATAAAGGCCTCTAGTTATGAACGAATGATCAACCAATTTTATATCAAATTTTGTGAGTTATCACTTCTCCTTGAGAGGTTTGAATTTTCTCTTGTATATTCCAAGAGAGTTCATTTATCCGGCGTAACGGCGAGTCAACCATCCCTCGTCGCGTGTCATTCATCGTCCCCGAGTTGCTGCGTCAACTTCACGTTGGGGTTTAGGGATTCGTTCGCCTAAATCATTCTGTGGGTTAGATTCAGAGGTTTTGGGATTCCATATTTTATCTATCTTTAATTTTATTCGTTTGTTTTTCAGTCTTCCGCTTGCGTATTCGATTTGATCGGCAAGGATCATATCAACAACCCAAAAAGTACTACGCAGAAATAGGCTCAAAACGCTCTATACTACCCAAGGATTCCAGAAAACACAACGAGAAGTAATCGAAAACCGGAAAAAATGTACGCAGAAACGGCCCCAAAAGGCTCTATACGACGCCAGTGAACTGTAGGAACAAGATGCTGCAAGAAAATTTTTTGGAAATTCTATACTCTAACGGACTATAGGTTCTGAAAAAAAAGTCAAGAACCGAACGAATTATGACGTATGGATTTATATGGATGTGTGTAAGTCGTATGATGCTGAAATAGAAATTTTATTAAAGAAAAAATAAAACCCTTAAGAGCACAAGCGCTAACAAGGCGAAAATCAGAAAAAACCCCAAAACGAGGAAAAACAACACCCAAAGCGAAAAACAAACTAAAACAAGACAGCAAAGAACGGAGCCTCCGAGGAAGACAGCCTGGGCCCGGGCAGCGGAACCAGCGAAGTCACTCCAGAGGCAAAAATGTTTCAGAGCAGAGAAGTCATTCCAGAGCAGCGAAGTCGCTCCAAAGCAGCGAAGTCGATCCAGGGCAGCGAAGTCTTTCCAGAGCAGAGAAGTCGCTCCAGAGCGGCGAAGTCGATCCAGTGCAGCGAAATCAATCCAGAGCAGAGAAGGCACTCCAGAGCAGCGAAGTCAGTTCAGCGCAGCGGAATTGTTCCAGCGCAGCGGAGTCGCTCCAGAGCAGCGAAGTCGCTCCAGAGCAGAGAAGTCGCTCTAGAGCGGCGAAGTCGATCCAGTGCAGCGAAATCAATCCAGACAGAGCAAACCTGCCAAACAAGAAACAAAACAGAAGCAGACCAAACAAACCAAAACACAACGGAGCAACAAAGAAAAGAAGAACGACAAAGCGAAAAGCCGACCCTTCCCCCCAGGGACAAAGGTCAAGGGTGGATCAGCACCTCAATCGTTCCAACAAACCACCAAACTGGCTCTGGAAAGCAAAGGCTTCATGAGGCTCCCCCACCAAAACAAGTCCGAAACAGACCTGCCTCAAGCCCTACAGACCGAGGATGAGAACGAAGAACGTCCGTGGAGGCAACCTCAAGAAAAGCGACCAATCCGGTCAGACCCGGTTCCCCGCAAGCAGTGAATCTCCTAAAGCGAAGCCGTTAAGAAACTCAACCGAAACAAACTTATACATAAACTTTGAAGTCCATCTTCACGGGATGAAGAAGTTGAGGTAGCCAAAGAAAGCCCGCGAGGTTTCCCATGCTCATAACAATACCACCATCATAGGAGCAGAGGCCTAGAGGAGGCCAACTTCACGGGATGAAGTAGTTGGGATCACCAAAGACTTCCCGCGAGGTTACCCATGCTCATAACGGTTCAATTGTCATCGGAGCAGAGACCAAGAAAATAAACAACACAACCAGAGAAACCAGCTTGCCATGAAGACACTCCTGCAAACATCAACCGGACAAATCCCATCAAAGAAGCTCATCCATCTGTTGCCTCCCAAAACCGTGAGCTCCGGATCATACCCAAGGTATGCGCCGAGCTTAAGGCCAAGGTAAGCCACCAGAACCCAACACAAGCCAGAGCCTCGGAAGCCAAGGCAAAACCAAAGCAGTGAAGTAGCTCAGCGGCACGCAAAGAAGAGATTACCACCCAAGACCAGCGGACCCAGGGAGCCCAAGGGCAAAGCCCGAAAACGACAGCCCAAAGTAACCGAAAAACAAAAAACAACAAAAAACAGGAAAAAGACAGAAACTTCCCTGTACAACACATCGCTCCTAGGGAACGATACGAATGTAAGGAAGACCTCTTCTGTCATCTCTCACCAAATGAAGAATATCCGAGATCGCAAAAGGCCAAAACCCCTCCTCCGTAACCGAAGAGGCCATGTAGTCAGCAACCCTGTTGCCTTCCCTGTAAATGTGAGTGATAATAATGTGCAAATCAGCAATGGAAGAAAGTACCTTCCGCCAACGACTGAAGAATCTCCATGGGACCGTGTGGGAGCGCGAATGGAGGAGATCGACCATGTAAGTGCAGTCCGTCTTAATCCACACGAAATCCCAGCTCTGAGCAATGATCTGCTCCAGGGCAATGATGAGGGTAAGAAGCTCGGCTTCAAACGCCCAACCACGGCCAGCAGAGAAATGGAAGCAACCTAAGACAGACGAGGCGTCACGCATAACCCCACCAGCGTGAATAAGGGAAGGGGAGCCATGCACCGAGCCATCAATATTAATCTTCCGCCAAGGCTGAGGAGGAGGAAGCCAAAACACATAGATGTAAGAAGTAGGCCGGCGAGGTCGACCCGGGACCCCAAGACCATGAAGTACAAGAAGATCGTCCACAGAATTCGCCATCTCCCCCAGGCTGATGCGAGAGGCTTCTAAAATGAAAGCTTTGATCTGCACAGCTAAGGCTATAGCAGACACCGGAGCGTCATCGAAAATAGCCTTGTTCCTCAGATTCCAAATACTCCAAATAGTAGACATAACACCCACCCGCTAGAGGTTATTCACCTGCCTGCTCACTGTCCTGTTCATGGCCCAAATGATGAAGCTTCCAATCTCCTGAGATCCAGAACCGTCTATCCTGAACCAGGTAAAAAGGGAACCCCAAACTTGTCTAGCAACCTCGCACTCCCAAAAAAGGTGACATATATCTTCGCTCGCATTCTTACACAAAGGGCACCAACCCGGACCGCAGTAGCCCGAACGACTCAAAGCGCTGGCCGTAGGGAGCCTGCTCAGAATAACCCTCCAGGTCACAATAGAGCGACGCACCGGAATAAACGGGGCCCAAATTCACTTGCCCCAGCTCACCTTCGGGTAGGAAGGACGAACATGATCTGTGGCGATCGCGGAAGAGACATCACCAAAGTGAGAGTGAATCCAAGCACGACAATCCTCCCCCCCGCTGATAGGAGTTGACACAATATCAACAGAAATATCCGGAAAAGCTTGCACGAAGTCCAGAGTGAAGTGCCAAGTGTCGTCAAAATAATAATCCGAAACCGGCTGCATGAGAAAATGATAATCTGCCTCTGAAATCCCAATACGATCAACCAGCCTGTAGCCAAGCCAATTATCAAACCAGAACAGAACAGAGGAGCCAGGGCCGATAGAATAGTGGGTGTCTCTGATCAAAGTACTAATGGACCCCCTCTAGCCCAGCCAAATCGTGGAAGAAAACCAAGGCGACCGAGACCGCAGACAGGAATCAAGATAACGCTCTCTGAAGAGGCGAAAGCCAAAGGAATCAGAAGTGATCAGCAACCACCCCAATCTAAGCATGAAACCCTGACTGATGTGAGTGAACGACTTAACATTCAACCCTCCCTGTTCCTTCGGTGCACAAACCCTATTCCAAGCCACCGAAGACCGAGGTTTCGAAGAGGTGCTGCCCGTCCAAATAAAGGACCGAAAAGCGCAATCCAAGTCATGAAGGAGCTTAGCCGGCCACTTATAAATTAACATGCTGTGCACCTCGGCACTCTGGATGACGGAGGTAACCAGATAGAGGCGACCGGCCATAGAAAGCTGCATGCCTTGCCACTTGGGAAAATGAGCAATAATGCGGTCCCGAATACCCGCCAGACGCACAGAGGAGGCCTGGCCCGCGAAAACAGGGACCCCTAAATAGGTAAAAGGCAAGGAGCCCGAGGAGAAGCCCAAATCACGTTGAAGCCTGCGACGGGACGGAAGAGAAAACCCTTTGCCAAAAAAAATGGTGGACTTGATCTTATTGCAATGTTGCCCGGAACGCTAGCATAAATCTGCAGGATAGAATCAATCATCCGACAACTGCGCTTGTCCGCTTTACAAAATAAGAGTACGTCATCAGCGTACAGGAGATGAGAAGGAAAAAGCACCGAGCGGGACATCCTCATACAACTAATGAAGCCCCTATCCGCAGCGTCCAAAAGAAGGTGACTCAGAACCTCCTCCGCTAAAGCAAACAAAATCGGAGAGAGGGGGTCCCCCTGACGAACCCCCCGAGAGCAACTGAAAAACCCATGCTGCTCACCGTTAAAAAGGACGGAGATCTTAGCCGACTGGAAGATAGCGCTGATCCAGTGGCGAAAAGGAAGATGGAACCCAAAGCAATCTAAGACGACGTCGACGAACTCCCAACTCAAGGTATCAAAGGCTTTCCGGATGTCCACTTTGAGTGCCAAATTCCTCCCCTGAATCGAACGTTCCATGCAGTTGACCCCTTCAAAAGCCAGCAGAATACACTCCTGAATAGAACGTCCAGAAAGAAAACCGAACTGGTTGGCCGAAACGATCTCAGCCGCCACCAAATTAAGACGAGAAGCCAGAATTTTGGTGATGACTTTGAAGAAGAAATTACCAAGGACAATAGGCCCATAATCCGAAACCATAACCGCATCCGCTTTCTTAGGAAGAAGGCAAAGAAGATTGGAGTTAAGACCATGAGGAATATACCCAAGCGAGAAGAAACGTCTAACCGCGCCGACCACAACTTCCCCCACCACCTCCCAAGAGTGTTGGAAGAAGGCACCATTGAAGCTGTCCGGGCCAGGAGCGCTATTCCCATCCATCGAGAAGACCACCTCGCGAACATCCTCCGCAGAAGGGAGCGAGGTAAGCCGAGCAGCGTGAGTCGCAGTGACAGAATGGGGAATGTAACCAGAGATCCAAGATCTGTCCACTGCCCCAGCGCTCGGCTCCGTAAAGAGATCCTCATAGAAGCTAACCACGTGAGTCGCCATAGCGGTCGGATCGTCTGAAGTGACGCCATCAATATTAAGCTTCTTGATGGATTGACTAGCCCGACGCCATTTCACCATAGAGTGGAAGAAGCGAGTATTACGATCACCATCGGAAAGCCACGAGACCCGACTTTGCTGCCGAAGGTGCTCAGATTTCCTCAGAAGAACAGTGCTAATGCGCGCCTACAAACTAACTTCCTGATCGAAGAGATCCTCCGTATAGCCTTGCTCATCAATATTCTCCTGAAGAAGGCTCAAATCCTGCTATAGATCAGCAGAGGCAGTATTATAGTTCCCAAAGGTCTCTCTGTTCCAGGCCTTGAGAATCGGGCGAAGACGTTTCAGCTTTTTCATCATGCGGACCATAGGACAAGCACAGTCAAGAGGCGAAGACCAAGAAGCACGAACCTGATCCAGAAAGCCCTCATGAGAGCACCACATATTCAAGAACCGGAACCGACGACCGGCAGGGGGGGTGGCCGTATCCTGGCACTTCAAAAGAATAGGAGAGTGATCGGACCCCAGCCTAGGAAGAATCAACGCAGAGGCAGAGTACCAAATGTCAAAGAAATCCTGAGAGAAAAGGGCTCTATCTAGAACAGATTCAATCGGGAAAGGGAACCTACGCCGATCAGTCCAAGTGAAGAAAGAGCCAGTCGAGTCCGATTGAATTAAGTCATGATCCTCAATGAAGGAGCGAAACTCGGAGTAAGGTCTAGAAGCAGGGGTTCTACGACCCCGACGCTCGTGAGCGCCCAAAATCGCGTTGAAATCCCCAATCATAAGACAAGCACCCACCATGAAAGGGCCCGCATCCCGCCAGAGCTGACGACGCTCAATGTAATCACAAGAAGCGTGAGTGAAAGCAATCGTGCAAAAAATTCCCATAATGGAGCAGCGAAGAATCACAACCTGATCAGAGGAGAAGACCACCGCCGGGGTCAAAGCAGAGTCAGCAAAAACCCAAATATTAGAACGCCGTGAGCCACGATCGTTCTGATGAACCGGGGAAAGATGCAAAGAACGCCAATAAGAACTCGGGATGCTAGAAAACTGAGACTTGGGCTCGAGAACACCGAGGAGGCTCGGTCTATGAATGCTGCAGTACTGGGAAAGAAGAGGCATAGACGAGGAGATGCCTCGGATATTCCAACTCAGTACATTCATTGAGAAACAGAAAGAAAGCCATCCTCCTGAAGAGGATTTCCATCAGTGTCTGATTCCTCATCCCCCCATCTAGTCGTAGAGGATTTTGTAGCGACATCAGACATTCTCTGTAGGGCTCCAGAGCTTGGGGTCTCAATGGTGAAGTTCTGAATCACAGCGCCAGCGGATTGAGCGACAAAAACTTTCTCCAAGAAAACCGCAGGTTCCGGGGAGCAGCCCCGCCGCGCTGTTATCCGAGTGTTGAGCCCCCCTTTCATCTGCGGCGGATCGAAAGAAATGCCTCCTCCTTGCGTGGAAGGATTCCGAAAAGAGACATAACTATACCTTCCCGAGTCAACAGCCGGTTGATTCCGCCCACCTCTCCCACCACGGCCCATAGGAAGGGGAGGACGAGCAGCCAGAACCTTCTTAGGGTGCGGAGAAGGGGGACCCAGGGAGCGATGCGAACCGGAAGCCAGAGCACCAGTGACCGCCAACTGAGCCGGTTGTGAGCTAATCGGCCGGGAAGAGGGACCCCCCAATAGGTCTGAGCCAGAGAAACCACCCTCCACCGAGGCCGCGTCATTACTTTTGTTTAAGGAGCACACAATAGCAGAGGAGCTATCCACCTGAAACCCAGAAGTACCCTTGATGATACTCATATCATTTGGTCCTTTCCCAAACTCCGTTTCCAGTCCATCCTCAAGAACCTCAAAGGAATTAGACGTGGAGATACCCGAAGAAACAGCAATAGGGGTGCGAGGAGAGTCCTCCGGAGGGGTCTCCTGAGACAAGGGAAGGTCCTCCTTAGAACCGAGCGAGGCAGCGGGCACAACAACATTCCTGCCTTCCGGTGGAGCTAAAGAGAGCGTCACAATCCTGTTCCTGGCACGTTTCTGTCTGGATCTACCCCTGCGATGTCTGCCACGACCACCTCCCTTCCGCCCAGCCGGCTGGGTCGGGGAAGGCGGCTCTGTGTCAGTATCCGAGCAAGCTTTCCTGCAATTCTCAGTAGAGTGGCCAATAGTATAGCAAAGGCAACAAAACGAAGGCAACTCCTCATAACGAAACTCAATTTCACAAGTATTTTCATCACATGTAACATCAAGGAACGAAGGTTGTTCCAGAGCCAAATTAATTTCCACTAATATCCTGGTAAAGTTACCCACAGCCGCCCTAGCCGACAAACCATCAATAAGTAAAGGAGTACCGACCTGGCGAGCAATACCCGTAATGACCTCAGGATGCCAGAGCTCGTGAGGTAAGTTGAAAATTCACACCCAAACCTGAGCCAAGGAGGAATCCAGCTTGTGCGGATTGAAATTCGGAGTCCAAGCTTGAAGGAAGAGAATTCCGGATTTGAGTCTCCAAGTGTTTTTAGCAAAAGCAGCAGCAAAGTCAGAATGTGTTGAAAATTTTAGCGTAAAATATCCCTTCCCGAGAGGGATCACTTCCCATTTCGCCGACGGTTTCCAAATATCAGAGAGCTCCGAGTAGAGGTCGGCAGCGAACCTAGGCGCCTGACCTTTCTTGAGTAAAATCCGGCCATGGATGGCATGTTGAAAAGACCTAATTTGTCTTTGACGGAAGGCAGAAGAGAGAATGAGACAAGGACGGTCTGCCACTAACGTCGGCTTCAACACCGCATAATCGTGTGCCGGAACATCAGCCGGACGATCAGTAGAGGATTTCAGAGATTCTGCAAACGTTTTCCTGTTAAGAGGAATACTATGAGGCTGTTGCTGTGGCGCCGACGTTGATGCAGCCCAAGGTTCGTTAGTACAAGATCCAGTGCATGTTCCTGTTGGTCTAGTTATAAGAGCTCGAGCTAAGAAGTTCAAGGAGAGCTTGATGATCTTAGTTGAAGAAGTGTGGAAGCAAGAGTTTATCAAGAAGCCAATTGGAGATTGTGGAGTTGGCGAATTGAGCCCGTGCTTAATTAATCTCATTACATGCGAGTGGGCCGAAGCTTGAAGATTTTATTTATTTTGAAGACTTCATTTATTTATTTCAGTATTGTTATTTTCGCAGCCCATTAGTTTAAAGGGCTTCTGTTATTTTCGAATTAATAAGGGCCTTGTTTGGCAGCCTTATGAATTTCGAAATTAGGGCTTCTTTTGCTTGTTAGTCAAGTTAGGTTTAGTCTTTACTTTGCCTATATATAAGGCTTTGTGTTAGACGAATTTTCAGCCTACTTTTATCAATAAACTTGTGAGTTTTTATTTCTCTCTTGAGAATTCCGAATTCCTCTTGATTATTCCAAGACGAATTCAATTATCGACGTAACGGCGAGTCAACCAACCCTCGTCGGGTGTCATTCAGCGTCCCCGAGTTGCTGCGTGAACTTCACGTTGGGGTTTACGGATCCGTTCGCCTAAATCATTCCGTGGGTTAGATTCAGAGGTTTTGGGATTCCATCTTCTGTTCGTTTTTCATGTCTTCCGTTTGCGTGGTGTTCGATTGGTCGGCAAGGATCATATCGTTTGGCACCAGAGCCGCGTTTCGTATCTAGGTTTCGTTTTCGTTTCTGTGTCAAGGGTAGAATTTTAGGGTTTCCATTTTCTGCGTTTTAGGGTTTCCCTACGTCCGAGTTTTCTGTTCCGCTTTCTGCGTCTGATTTTGTTCTGCTGTGATTTCAATACCATAATATCTGCGTGGTCTGAATTACTCATAAACATACACGCTTATACACATCTATCATCATACGACTTACACACATCCATATAAATCCATACGTCATAATTTCGTTTGGTTCTTTAATTTTTTTCAGAACCTATTGTCCGTTAGGGTTGAAAAAAAAAAGAAAAAAAAATATAGAATTTCCGAAAATTTTCTTACAGCATTTTGTTCCTATAGTTCACTGGCATTGTATAGACCCTTTTGGGGCAGTTTCTGCGTACATTTTTTTCGGTTTTTTCTTATTTCTCATTGTGTTTTCTGGAGTCCTTGGGTAGTATAGAGCGTTTTGAGCCTATTTCTGCGTACACTTTTTCCAATTCTTGCTTATTTCTCGTTGTGTTTTCTGGAGTCCTTGGGTAGTATAGAGCGTTTTGAGCCTATTTCTGCGCAGTACTTTTTGGGTTGTTCAGTCTGCGTTTCTGGTTATCTTCGATTTCGGTTGGGGGTTTCCCACCTTTTCGTGTCCGTTTAGTGTTGTTGGTGTGGTCTGTTGTGGGACGTTTCGTTGAGTGCTCTCGTTGAGACAGTTTGGCAATCTCGTTGGTGCAGTTGGTTTTTGAGTTCAGTTGGTAGATTGAGGGAATTTGATTCCTTAAGAGAGAAATTGAGCGGAAAAAGGCAAGAGTGGTGAGACTATTAGAGGGAAAAAGCCGTGATTTGTGTGTGATACACGAGCGCTGAGTGATTTCATCTTGAGTGATACACGAGTGTTTGTGAGGTGGTGAGGTCCTTTTATTTTGTTTCACTAACCGTTTCTTGTTTTTTGTCTGTGTCACTATGTCTAAGAAAGATGAACAGGGTGCGGATGTGAGCGATAGCCCTGTTATGGATCCACAGTTAAAACTCGTGGTGGAGGCACTTCGCTCAGAATTTGGCAAGATGCTACACTCAGAAATCGAGGGAGTGTACGACAAGATCGAACTGATGGAGCAGTCTCATTCTCAAGAGACCAATTTCACACGAGGAGGCCGACGCGGGCGAGGAGGCCGTGGTGGTGGAGGAGGTCGATTCCACCGTCCATATGAGGAGCATGTAGATGATACAGGATTTGAAGAAGAGGACGATGGCGGTAGAACATGGCAAGATAACAATCTGGGCAACATCAAGATAAACATTCCTCCCTTCCAAGGGAAGAATGACCCCGAATTGTATCTTGATTGGGAGAGAAAGGTGGAGCTTATGTTCGATTGCCACAACTATTCAAAGCTCAAGAAGGTGAAGTTGGCAGCGATTGAGTTCTCAGATTATGCACTTGTTTGGTGGGATCAGATGGTGACGAGTAGGAGGAGAAACAGTGAGCCACCTATTCAGACTTGGCAGGAGATGAAGGTTGTGATGAGGAAGCGTTTTGTGTCGAATCATTACTACCGCGAGCTTTTCAACAAGTTGCAGACTTTGAGGCAAGGCAGTCGGAGTGTGGATGAGTATTATAAGGAGATGGAGGTTGCCATGATTCGAGCCAATGTGGTGGAGGAGCGAGAGGCGACCATGGCGAGATTCTTGACTGGTTTGCATTGGGATATTCATGATAAGGTGGAGTTGCAGCACTACGTTGAGTTGGAGGACATGGTTCACATGGCCATAAAGATCGAGAATCAACTCAAGAGGAGGGGTAACAACAGCAGCAACCAGCGCCAGAATCAGGGCAATTAGAGGCAATCGCAACCAGTTTCTAGTGGTTCCTCGTCAAAAGGGAATCAATGGAAAAAGGAGGCACCGCCGAGAGAGGAGAAGAAGTCATTCGTTAGGTCCCGACCTGAGGGATCCGGTGCAGCAAATCAGGGCATTCCGGCCGTTTCCGATGGTTGAAATCGAGATAAGAAGTGCTTCAAGTGCCAAGGCTTCGGGCATATTATGAGTGACTGCCCGAACAGGAGAATTATGATCATGAGAGATGACGGTGAAGTCATGACGGATGGTGATGAGACCGATCCTGATATGCCGAAATTGGAGAATGTAGATGATGCCGATGATGAGGAGGAGTGTGAGGAGATTTTCGCGCCCAATGGACAACTTTTTGTAGCTAGGAGAGCCTTGAGTGTCCAAACTCAACCCGATGAGCGAGAGCAGCGGGAGAACCTCTTTCACATGAGATGTCTTATTCAAGACAAGGTATGTAGTGTGATCATTGATGGCGGGAGTTACACGAATGTGGCTAGTAGAGCCATGGTTGAGAGATTGGGGCTGACCACGGAGAAGCATTCCAAGCCGTATCGTTTGCAGTGGCTGAATGAGACAGGCGTCATCAAAGTGACGAAGCAAGTGAAGGTTCCATTTTGCATTGGGAAGTATGAGGATGAGGTTATGTGTGATATGGTCCCTATGCAAGCGAGCCACATCCTGTTGGGGCGACCGTGGCAGTTTGATCGCCGTGTTATTCATGATGGCTTCACCAACAAATATTCATTTGAATACAAGCAGAAAAAGGTGTCGCTTGTTCCTCTTACTCCTAAACAAGTTTATGAGGATCAAGTGCAATTGCAAAAGGAGGCGGACAAGGTGAAGTCAAAGGAGCAGCCCGTGGAGAAGAAGGAGAATGGGTTGATTCATAAGTCCTTTCTTGCTATGGCTAGTGATTTGAAGTGGTGTGTACAGGAGGAGAGGCCGATCATGCTGTTGTGATATCAGGAGAACTTGGTTATTACTAACTGATCTTTCTTCTCTACCCCCTTCTATTCGTTCTGTTTTGCAGGAGTTTGATGGTGTTTTTCCCGAAGATACACCTGCCGGTTTACCACCAATTCAAGGGATTGAGCATCAGATTGACTTTGTGCCCAGCGCTACACTGCCGAACCAACCAGCTTACCGAACCAATCCGGAGGAGACAAAGGAGTTGGAGAGGCAAATTGGCGAGTTATTGGCCGAAGGGCATGTGAGAGAGAGTTTGAGTCCTTGTGCGGTACCCGTTCTACTTGTACCAAAGAAGGACTCGTCTTTGAGGATGTGCTGTGATTGCCGAGCCATCAATAACATCACGATAAAGTATCGCCATCCTATCCCTCGTTTAGATGATATGCTAGATGAGTTACATGGTTCTTGTGTCTTTTCTAAGATCGATTTGCGTAGTGGATACCATCAGATTAGGATTAAGGAAGGTGATGAATGGAAAACTGCTTTTAAGACAAAACTTGGTTTGTATGAGTGGTTAGTTATGCCTTTTGGTTTGACTAATGCGCCTAGTACGTTCATGCATCTTATGAATCATGTTTTGCGTGCTTTCATTGGCAGATTTGTTGTTGTCTACTTTGATGATATCCTCATTTATAGCCAGAATCATGATGAGCATGTTGAACATTTGAGGTCTGTTATGGATGTGCTTTGAAAGGAAAAGTTGTTTGCTAACCTTAAGAAGTGCACTTTCGGTACGGACAAGCTTGTATTTCTTAGTTTTGTTGTTAGTGCACAGGGTGTACAGGTTGATGAGGAGAAGATACGAGCTATCCAAGAGTGGCCAACGCCGACGAACGTGGCAGCAGTTCGAAGCTTTCATGGACTTGCTAGCTTCTACAGGCGATTCGTACCTCATTTTAGCAGTGTTGCAGCACCTTTGACGGAAGTCATCAAGAAAAATGTGGAGTTTAAGTGGGCAAGGCGCAAGAGGATGCGTTTCAGCAGTTGAAATACAAATTGACCCACGCCCCGGTATTATCTCTTCCTAATTTTTCCAAATCTTTTGAGATTGAATGTGATGCTTCTGGTGTTGGTATTGGTGCAGTGTTGATGCAAGAGAGACGACTCATTGCGTACTTCAGCGAGAAGCTAAACGGGGCGACGTTGAGTTATCCCACGTATGATAAGGAGTTGTACGCATTGGTGAGAGCTTTGCAAACGTGGCAGCACTACTTGTGGCCCAATGAGTTCGTCATTCACACGGATCATGAGTCGTTGAAACACTTGAAGGGGCAGCATAAGTTGAACAAGCGGCATGCGAGGTGGATGGAGTTCATTGAGACGTTTCCCTACGTCATCAAATACAAGCAAGGTAAAGAGAATGTTGTGGCTGATGCTCTTTCTCGGAGGTATGCCTTGATCTCTACCTTAGATGCTAAGTTGCTTGGTTTTGAGTGTATCAAGAGTTTGTATGAGCATGATGGTGATTTTGGTGAGATTTATCTAGCATGTGCGAGAGCTGCTAGTGGAGAGTATTTTAGGCATGATGACTATCTTTTTAGGAAGAATAAGTTATGTGTTCCTAAATATTCTTTACGTGAGTTGTTATTGTTTGAGTCTCATGGTGGGGGTTTGATGGGACATTTTGGCATTGCTAAGACTTTAGCTGTTCTGCATGAGCATTTCTTTTGGCCTCATATGAAACGTGATGTTGAGAGAATTTGTGGTCGATGTGTTACATGTAAACAAGCTAAGTCTAGGGTGAGTTCCCATGGATTGTATACACCATTGCCTATTCCTACAGCACCTTGGATTGATATTTCTATGGATTTTTTGTTAGGTTTGCCTAGGACTAAGCGTGGTCGAGATTCCATCTTTGTGGTTGTTGATCGATTTTCTAAGATGGCACATTTTATTCCATGTCATAAATCTGATGATGCATCTCATGTAGCTGATCTATTCTTTAGAGAGATTGTTAGATTGCATGGCATGCCTAGGACTATTGTTTCTGATAGAGATTCGAAGTTCTTGAGCTACTTTTGGAAGACTTTGTGGTGTAAGATGGGTACTAAACTTTTGTTTTCTACTGCTTGTCATCCACAAACTGATGGTCAAACAGAGGTAGTGAATCGGACTTTGTCTACTTTACTTAGAGCTATTATCAAGAAGAACATTAAGTCTTGGGAAGATTGTTTGCCTCATGTTGAGTTTGCTTATAATCGTTATGTTCATTCTGCTACTCAATTTTCGCCATTTGAGATTGTGTATGGATTTAATCCTTTGACTCCATTGGATTTATCTCCATTACCTGAACATGAGTATACTAACCTTGATGGCAAGAAAAAGGCTGATTTTGTGAAAGCAGATTCAGTGAGAAGGCAAGGATGAAAATTGAGAGGCGCACGAAGCAGTATGCCGAGCGAGCCAACCAAGGACGTCGCAAAGTAGTGTTTGAGCCCGGTGACTGGGTATGGTTGCACATGCGCAAGGAAAGGTTTCCATTGCAGCGGAGATCCAAGTTACTTCCTAGAGGCGACGGGCCATTTCAAGTGTTGGAGCGCATCAATGACAATGCCTACAAGTTGGACTTACCAGGTGAGTATAATGTGAGTGCTTCTTTTAATGTGACTGATTTGAGTCATTTTGATGTAGGTGACGATTTGGATTTGAGGACAAATCCTCTTCAAGAGGAGGGGAATGATGCAGCCCAAGGTTCGTTAGTACAAGATCCAGTGCATGTTCCTGTTGGTCCAGTTATAAGAGCTCGAGCCAAGAAGTTCAAGGAGAGCTTGATGATCTTAGTTGAAGAAATGTGGAAGCAAGAGTTGATCAAGAAGCCAATTGGAGATTGTGGAGTTGGCGAATTGAGCCCGTGCTTAATTAATCTCATTACATGCGAGTGGGCCGAAGCTTGAAGATTTTATTTATTTTGAAGACTTCATTTATTTATTTCAGTATTGTTATTTTCGCAGCCCATTAGTTTAAAGGGCTTCTGTTATTTTCGAATTAATAAGGGCCTTGTTTGGCAGCCTTATGAATTTCGAAATTAGGGCTTCTTTTGCTTGTTAGTCAAGTTAGGTTTAGTCTTTACTTTGCCTATATATAAGGCTTTGTGTTGGACGAATTTTCAGCCTACTTTTATCAATAAACTTGTGAGTTTTTATTTCTCTCTTGAGAATTCCAAATTCCTCTTGATTATTCCAAGACGAATTCAATTATCGACGTAACGGCGAGTCAACCAACCCTCGTCGGGTGTCATTCAGCGTCCCCGAGTTGCTGCATCAACTTCACGTTGGGGTTTACGGATCCGTTCGCCTAAATCATTCCGTGGGTTAGATTCAGAGGTTTTGGGATTCCATCTTCTGTTCGTTTTTCAAGTCTTTCATTTGCGTGGTGTTCGATTGGTCGGCAAGGATCATATCAGACGTAGTGTGATGAACCCTAGTTTCCAGTTGAGGCATCTCTTGAGAGTTCGCAAACTCCAGCGACTGAGAACTCGCCGTACGTGTAATACCGGAGAAAAAAACTCCCGAACCCTCCCCAAATTGTGCCGGAGTTGAAGCCACTATAAGGGAATCGAAGGAGGAATTGGGATTTCGCGTAAAATCCGCAGCAGCCGTCTCCAAAACATAAACCCTAGGAAGAGCCGCCAATTGTGAAAGTTGCGAATGAACGTTGGCCTTGGTTATGAAAGCACTCCAGTCAAACTCCGCTGCTAGCAGCCCGGAGAAGGCTCCCTGCAGCGCGGACGAATGAGCCGCAAAGAGAAAACCCTCAGTGCATGACGAGGGGTTGAAGGACTGCGAAACCTTAGAATTCTTTTCTAGAGATGTCAGTGGCAAAGCCCCGTTCCAAAGGAATCCTATGCCAGACGAAGGAGGATCCATGAGAGTTGAAGGTGAAGTAACCCTAGTGGAGTCCGAAACAAAACCAGTCCGTGCGTTGCCATTGGAAGCAGCACGCAAGGGAGGGAACCAATTCGTGTTGTTGATTCCCAACGGAGGGAAAACCGAGGGAGCAGAAGAGGTCGTCATGCCGGCCGGAGAAAACCAGAGCCGGCCGGCCAAACCACAAGAAAACGGCCGCCTAGGAAGCAGCGGCGGGAAACCTTAGCGAGAGCATCACTCGTTTTAAAAATAAGTCTGTTATTAAAAAATTGCTACTCCGTGTAAGTCATATGATGATAGATGTGTATAAGCGTGTATGTTTATGAGTAATTCAGACCACGCAGATATCTTAATTCGAAAGATATTATGGTATTGAAATCACAGCAGAACAAAATCAGACGGTAGACCTAGGTAAAATCGAAACCCTAGAAATTAAAACTACCGCAGAAAGCGGAACAGAAAACTCGGACGTAGAGAACACTAAACCGCAGAAAATAGAAAACCTAAAATTCTACCCTTGACACAGAAACGAAAAAAAATGAAACCTGGATACGAAACGCGGCTCTGGTGCCAAATGATACGATCCTTGCCGACCAATCAAACACCACGCAAACGGAAGACTTGAAAAAAATGAACAGAAGATGGAATCCCAAAACCTCTGAATCTAACCCACGAAATGATTTAGGCGAACGAATCCCTAAACCCCAACGTAAAGTTGACGCAGCAACTCGGGGACGCTGAATGACACCCGACGAGGGTTGGTTGACTCGGCCGTTACGTCGATAATTGAATTCGTCTTGGAATAATCAAGAGGAAGTCGGAATTCTCAAGAGAGAAATAAAAACTCACAAGTTTATTGATAAAAGTAGTCTGAATTTCGTCCATCACATAGAGGCCTATTTATAGGCAAAACTTAAACCTAATCTATTAAGGAAACAACTTGACTAAGAAACAAAGAAACCCTAATTTCAAAAATCACAAGGCATCCAAAAAAGGCCCTTGTTTTCGAACTACTAAATACTGAAAACTAAAAGATTAAATTCGAAAATAATAATATGCCTTCCACATAAATAAAAGTCTTCAATCTTGGACCCCTTCGCAGCTAACAAGAGTAATCAAAAGTGCGCTGTCCAAATCGTCAATTCTTCTATCTCCAATTGGTTTCTTCATCAACTCTTGATTCCAAATTTCTTGGACTAACACCATCAAACTCTCCTTAAACTTCTTGGCTCGGGCTCTTGTGACTGGACCAACAGGCACGTGCACTGGATCTTGTACTAACGAACCTTGGGTTGCATCAGGTATGTTAGTATGTTTTTGTGTTCTAGGATTGGAAGTTGAGCATGATAGATTAAGTTTGAAGTTTTGAGGAATGTTAGAAAAGAGAGAAGCATGAGAACCGTTTGGCTGATGAGCATGAGTGGTGAGTGTTGAGCTTTTTGAGTTGGTACGTAAATTCCAGCTCTGCCGCGCTAGTCAGCTCTGGCGGCGGAATCCATCTCTGTCGGGTTGGTCAGCTTTGGCGGTTGAGTACAGCGTTGCCGGGTTGGTCAGCTCGGACGTGTGGATTCCAGCTCTGCCGAGCTTGTCAGCTCTGACAGTTGAAGTGCTGTTGAGTTCAGCTCTGACTGTTGAAGTTCAGCTCTGTCGGGTTGAGTTCAGCTCTGTCGGGTTGAGTTCAGCTCTGGCTGTTGAGTTCAGCTCTGGCGAGTTGAGTTCAGCTCTGGCTATTGAGTTCAGCTCTGTCGAGTTGAGTTCAGCTCTGGCTGCTGAGTTCAGCTCTGTCAAGTTTCCAGCTCTGGCTATGTCGAGTAGGCAGCGCTGGAATGAGGTGTCCAGCTAGGTCGAGTAGACAGCGTTGGAATGAGATGTCCAGCTATGTCGAGTAGGCAGCGCTGGAATGAGAGTCCAGCTATGTCGAGAAGTCAGCGCTGGAATGAGAGTCCATCTATGTCAGATCGATTGAACGCGAACAGAAGACATGAAACGAATTGAAACAGATTGGATGGAAGATCCCAAAACCTCTTATTCTAACCCACATAATGATTTAGGCGAATTGAATTCCCTAAACCCCAACATGACGTTGAAGCAGCAACTCGGGACGCTGAATGACACCCGACGGGTTGGTTGACTAGCCGTTACGCCGAATAATTGAACTCGTCTTGGAAAAACCAAGATTAATTTGAAACTCTCAAGAGCTAAATAAATAAACTCACAATTTGATTAATGATAAAGCTAATTTTTGTCCAACACAAAGCAGCCATATATATATATAGGCAAAAACTAAACCTAGTCTAATAAGGAAACAACTTAAAACAAGCCCTAATAAGGCAAACAAGGCCCTTAATCTTAAAATTCGAAATTAACAAGCCCTAAAACTAATGGGCTGCGAAAACAGAGCTAAATAAATAAAAATGAAGTCTTTCAAACTTCGGCCCACTCGCACGTAATAAGATTAATCAAACACGGACTCAATTCGCCAACTCCACAATCTCCAATTGGCTTCTTGATCAACTCTTACTTCCAAACTTTTTCAGCTAAGATCATCAAGTTCTCCTTGAACTTCTTGGCTCGAGCTCTTGTAACAGGACCAATAGGAACATGCATCGGGTCTTGCACCAACGAACCTTGAGCTGCATCACTTTTCTTGATACCTCTCCCATGTTTCTGCCAGTTTTTCTCCCTCAAATTGCTGGAACTGCACAATATCCATCTTTAATTTCAGGGTTAGGCCAGGAGGATGAAACTTGCATAGGAACGTCTTCCCACACAGTAGTCTCTCCCAACTACAGCGTATGATACCACGACTTCGATTTATCCCTCAGTGAAAAGGGGAAAAGATGAAGACGGATAATGTCATTGGAAACACCATTCATCTTCACCGTGCTGCATAGCTCCAGAAAATGCGCCAGATGCGCATTACGATATTCTATCACGTGTCCTCCATATTGGTTCTACTGGACCATTGTGATCAAACCAATCTTCAGCTCGAAATTATTTGCATTGACGCGAGGAGGTTCCTGGTAGTTATAATGCGGTATGAATGCCTCATTAATTGGAGGCTGTCTCTGAGCCTCTAAAGCAGCTTGAGCGTCAATCAGCTGTTTCAGTTGTTGTTGCAGGGATTGAACTTGTTCAGCAGTAGCCATCGTATCCACTGCAGCTTGCTTCTTTTGACTCTTGATATGGAGACAGGTAGCTTCAATTTCATGATCAAAATCTAAAAATGGACGACCCTGAGATCTTGTGTTCATGAGCAACCTAAAAAAGTCACCAGCTTCAAATCAGATCCCCAAATAAAGAGGGAAAAAAACAATAAAGGCCTGAAATACTGCTCAGTTTTATCAGATATATTATCAAAATTTCTAATCAGTCCCCGGCAACGGCGCCAAAAAGTTGATCACTATTTTTATTAGCAACAAAACCGCAACTCACACAGCGCAACTGTAGTAACAAATAGTAAGCCAAGTATCGTCCCCACAGGGACTGAAAACCGAAATAACCCTAACTACTCCCTAAACAAACTACCACAGTAGACAGACAAACATAAAACGAAAAAGATTTAACTAAAGCTAAATTCAAATAGCAGCAAATAAAATTCAATAGAAAAAAATAAATAATGACAACGACTGATCCTAGGGTAGTAAATTCATTAACTAAATCCACATAACAAATATATTAATCCTATTAACCAATTTAATCCAGTAATGATGAGAGATCACTTAATTAATCAATTATTCTCGTTAGACCAGCAACGATCGTAGATTAGTAAATTCTCTATCTCCGCTAGATCTTAAGAAAATCTACTAACTCCCCAAAAGCACATAAGAATAGCTCTCTATGATCCACCTATCTCCGCTAGGTCTCAAGGTTAAGATCATATCATACATTCCTGAATCCACTAAACAGTTATCTCCGCTAGGTCTCAAACCGAATAGCTACACATGCAAACTATTGATCAGATAATTCATACGAATTCAAGCACCAGGAATAAACCCTAGAATCAGACTTAGCCAGACATATTGAAATAAAATAGAAATATAATTAAAAAGAACGCAATTGTAAAAACTGAATTATATAAAATCGGAAATAAAACGATTGTAACGACTTGAATCTTCAATCTTGTAGAAATCCAATCCAAGCTCTAAAAACTGGAAAGCAATAATAATCTAAAGCTATGAAACTGAAAAACTAAAGCTAGGAACCCTAAATAGGTCAAAAGAGGACCTATATATAGTGCCAGGGTAAAACACAGAGTTTGAAACCGAAAATAACTCTAAAAAATGGAAAAAATGTAAAAGCTGAAAAAACGCGGCGGAAACGGCGCCCTGATCGGCGACCACCGATCAGGTCACCGAATTTCTTTTGAAAAAGCCCCAAATTCGGCGATCGCCGAATTTCCACCTCCAAGCCTTAAAACCTTCCAGAAATATCGGCGACCTTACTCGGCGGTCGCCGAGTTAGTTGTCGAATTTCTTCTTCAAAAACTCCAATTTCGGCGGTCAACACCTTTGACCGCCTAGTTACTCATTTTCTCAATTTTAGCTCAATTTCTTCGTCTCTTCTCGATTTCCAGGCTCGATTCTCTCTCATATCTTCCCTTAGACACATCCCTCATTCATCATGCTCCAAGAAACACTCATTCATGCATCAAATTAGCCAAAACTATACTCAAACGTGAAATCACGAAACGATAAGAAATAAACTCTAAACGATCACACAATGAGCACAAGTTTGACATAAATCACCAGATATAAGCCATAAAAACTATGCAAAATGAGTGTTTATCACAATTGCATTAGGAAATTCACTCCTAGCGGAGGAGAAGTGGGTCTAATCGGATTGAATTATATTATCTTGTTGTTGCTTCTTAAAGCCTTTGAATACTTCATGGGGAATGTTGATATCTAGAGAGACTTGGATTGGTTGGAGTCGTGTTTGGCGAGTGGATTCACTTGTGCACTTTCTCTGGATGTTGTGGTTGTTGCTGAAATGGAAATTTTATTGAAGAAAAATCAAATTCGAAAACTCTTGAAAGCACAGGCGCAGACTAATGGACGAGCCCCAAGTAAGAGAGCTCAAACAAACAAACGAACACAATCTCAAACAAAATGGGAACAAAACCACAAAACAGAAAACGAAACAAGCAAACAAAATAATGCGGGGAAGGGGGCGGAAAGGCAGGCTCAGAAGCTCCGGCCAAATCATTGCCCCTAGGCTAACCCGACCCCTAAAGCTCGAAACAAGACCAAACCGAAAAGCCGCAAATAAACGACCGGCCAAGCAGCAACGCTGGGAACGACATAAGTAGGGGGCACGCCAAACGAACGCACACAACCAAGATCCCCCAAGAGAGCCTTGAAGCGGGAGCCGACAGCGCTAACACCAAGCCAGAGCACCACAAACCTACAAAACCCAAAGAAACACAGGAGAAAACAGAGAAAACCAAAGCAAACAGAAAGATACCGACAGACCAGCCCGGCAACCTTCCAAGGGAAACAACCCTTCCAAACAAGGCCCAACAAACCCCAACGACCACCTTCAAAATAGCAAGGGAACATAAGTGGCTCCAGCAACCAAGCATGTCCCAAACCAAACCAAGACTCTCAAGAAACCACAATCCCAAGAAATGTGCAGAGCTAAGGCATTGAGAAGCAACATCAAGATGATACAATCCAATCCGATCAGATTCAGTTCTCCGCTAGAAGTGAATTTCCTAATGCAATTACCTTTATAATCTAATCTCATTCTTTTATATATAAGATCAAAAGCTTTGCTTTCAACAGATAGGCCATCTTCACGGGATGAAGCAATTGGGGGTAACCAAAGACTTCCCTCGAGGTTTCTCATGCTCATAATGGATGTTGTGGTTGTTGCTTGAGGACAATCAAAGACTTAAGTGTGGGGGTTGTTTTCCTCATTTTTGGGCTTTTGCGGGTGTTTTTGGTGCGTCTTCGTGCATGCTCTGTGTTTTTTTTTTTTTTTTTTTTTGTCTTCCTTTTTCTTGCTCGAGTTTGTTGGTTTTGCAGGTGGTAGGAGTGTTTTGGGCCGTTCGCGAAGTTTTTGTGAAGAAGTGGCGTTTCGCGTTGTCTGCGCAGGAGGTTGGCGGCGGCCTTAGGTTGTTTTTTTTTTGTGCCTGCTGTCTTTTAGTTTTTCTTTGTTTCTCTGGTCTTGGTTCTTGGTTTTGTTTCGCTTGCTACTTGTTTCTGGTGAGTGAGCCGGGCTTCCTAGGGACAATGGTTCGGCCAGAGTCTCTGAGGTTGTCCCATTTCCGCTTTCTGCCGGTTTTTGTTCATATTTTCTTTTTTGACGGGCACTCTTTTCCTCTTAAAGGATTTTCCCTTTGGGTTTATCTTAAAGCGGTTCGGATCCTCTGTCCCACAAATGGTGTCCCACTCCGTGTCCCACTATCAAAACTACGTAGTTTTGTAGCATTCTAACTTAATACACAAAATAGAGAACTCACGGCTCAACAATCTCACGGCTCGGCTTAGACACAAAAATCAAATCTTTTCGTTTGAAGAAGATCTCCATCCGTTCGGGAAAGAAGGAAACTTTCCGATGGATAGGCTTCCTCTATCCCATGGACTCAAATTATTCGTTCTTCTCCCAGCCATTAATCTATTCTGCATCAAGTTTATTGTTCTGTTCTCTGCCGCTTCTATTGACGCAATTCTCCACGCCAACTGCTCGACGAAAGTTTTGTTCCAGAATTGTGTGTTCTTGAGGCAGCGGCTACGAGTGCTTACGTCCAGGGCAAAGTTCTGTTCCAGAATTTGTGAATTAATTGTGACTTGTATCCACCAAATTAAGAGCTCAGGTACGAATCTTAGTGACATATTAATTGTAATGAAATAGCTAAAAGCAACTTTGTTTGGCAATGTGAGGATATCTTTTACTTTGCAAAATCAGTTAGGCCCTTGATATTTTATTGAGTTTCGTTCAGGTTTGACTTCTCTAAGACTGCAGTGTAGTTTAGGATTAAAAGATGACTTCTTATTGGAACATTACAATGCATGTAATGATCTAAGTGTGAAAAGATGACTTCTTATTGGAACATTACAATGCATGTAATAATCGTGAAAGCAATATGCGCTGCAACTAGAGAGAGATGTTGTGTGGAAGGGAGATTTACAAAGTGATGATCATGGATAGATAAATATAGTAATGCCAATGATTATATTAAATTAGATTAGTCTGCTGCAACAGAAAATGTTGATGATGAATCCTGCAAACATGTGTTTAATTCAAACAGAAGAGAAACTTTTTGTTACGCTTTGTTGTTAAGATATATATATATATATATATATATATATATATATATATAAAGTCAAAGCTACGGACTTTGACAACCTCAAGGATATAGAAGTAGCATTTTCATTTATGAAATAGTAACATCTAAAATTTTTCAATACAAAGATGTTCCTTAACAAGCTTGGAGCTATGAGTTTCACCGTAATAAAATCTACCACAATGTCGTCTTGAACAAGATTTTGAGGGCGTGGAGAAGAATTTGCAGTCTAGCTATGCAAATAATTGGATCATAAATATCCTTCAAGTAGAACACTTTAACCATGGACAATGATATCAATTTCTTCACCCTTCCTTTTAGATCCATGTTACTCAGACATCTCTCATCGTCACCTCCAAAAACTGGCAGCACCTTGACCACCAATATCTAGAACAAGTTTTGTTTGAAGCCCTCTTTAAGTTTACATCCTCAATATCCACAATGGTACCCGTCAGATCCAACAGAGTCCTTCATTCTTGCAGTGTTCAAGAATTTGAGTAGACTTATCTTTTACAGAGATAGTGTTTGGACTCCTTGCACATGTCTGTTGCTTGTTGCCCGTTTCTTTCTCGCTGACTATCAACAATTTGGAAGCTCCATCATCTTCGACAGCAGCAATCTTGGTCAGGGATTCAAACATTTTGACAGCACAATTTTAAGAGGCTGATTGGCTCTGCGTTCTTTAGAAATTGGAATAGACGACTTCACAGCCAACGTAGCAGAAGGAACTATGATAACATCGTATTCTTGCAGCAGTTTTTAATAGTATCTGCCGCACTCCACAGTTCTTCACAGAGCTGATCTAGTAAATGGCCATCAAGGAACATGGAATGCCTGTCACACGAGCTAACGTTTAGCAAATACTTCCCATTAAAACTAACATTGTAAATCAATAAAGTTGACGATGCTTCATCACAATTCACAACAATCTTCTAAATGGACTCTACTTCAAATAACACAATTGAAAGAACAAATTTTTTAATATCATGCTACATGATAGAAAAGAAATCTTACAAGTGCAATCAATCTTCACAATTTTAGATAAATCGATTAGGTGCGGCTCAACCACGATTGAAGAATCGCGTCGATTAGGGGATAGAGGAAGTCATCTTTTAATCCTAAACTACACTGCAATCTTAGAGAAGTCAAACCTGAACGAAACTCAATAAAATATCAAGGGCCTAACTGGTTTTGCAAAGTAAAAGATATCCTCACATTGCCAAACAAAGTAGCTTTTAGCTATTTCATTACAATTAATATGTCACTAAGATTCGTACCTGAGCTCTTAATTTGGTGGATACAAGTCACAATTAATTCACAAATTCTGGAACAGAACTTTGCCCTGGACGTAAGCACTCGTAGCCGCTGCCTCAAGAACACACAATTCTGGAACAGAACTTTCGTCGAGCAGTTGGCGTGGAGAATTGCATCAATAGAAGCGGCAGAGAACAGAACAATAAACTTGATGCAAAATAGATTAATGGCTGGGAGAAGAACGAATAATTTGAGTCCATGGGATAGAGGAAGCCTATCCATCGGAAAGTTTCCTTCTTTCCCGAACGGATGGAGATCTTCTTCAAACGAAAAGATTTGATTTTTGTGTCTAAGCCGAGCCGTGAGATTGTTGAGCCGTGAGTTCTCTATTTTGTGTATTAAGTTAGAATACTACAAAACTACGTAGTTTTGATAGTGGGACACGGAGTGGGACACCATTTGCGGGACAGAGGATCCGAACCGATCTTAAAGAGGTTTTAATGATACTCGGCCCTTAGTCTGCACCTGTACTCTCAAGGGTTTAGATTCTTTACGTTGTTTTTCATTTTTTAATAAAATTTCTATTTCAGCAATAGGGGTCAACTTGGTTTGCTTCGACGAAAGTGAAATTAATGTGCGTCAACTATCGATTTGTGTCAACATTGTAATAATGCCATGCATTAAACGAATATGATGTTGTTTATATTAGGAATAATTAATTAAGTTGTGTTGGAATCAAAATCATAATATTATATTTAATTAGTTGAGGTGATCTATATGGCTTCTCTTAAATAGAAATGTGGCTTCTCTTAAATAGAAATATCTCTGGTGAGAATAGAAGGAGCGATGTTGGTGAACGTTGAACCACTCTTCTTAAAAAGGAAAATATAGTTTGGTAATAACAGTATTCTGAATGAGACATTCCCCTGAAAATATAGTGTTATGTGAATGGAGCTGTGTTGCAAAATTTTGATTTACATAACACTATTCGACGATCTTCATTAATTTAATACCCATAATGACGTCCAGCATGAAACTTACGCCCAGCAGATCGCTCATCCCTGACATGGATCACCACGTGAAGCGCATGCTGAAGCTCATCGAAGAGGATGCAGACACCTTCACCAAAAAAGTCGAAACCTACTACCAGAAGCGCCCCGAGCTCATCAATCTCGTCGAGGACGTCTACCGGATGTACCGCTCCCTCGCCGAGCGCCACGATCACGTCACCTCCGAGCTGCGCAAGACCATGCCCTCCGATCTCCAGTCGCAGTGCTCCGGGATCACCGATCTCGGATCTGAGCCGCCCTCCACCATGCCCTCGCCGGGCCCCAGCAGGCGCCAATCCGGCCACCGCGCTCCTGGATTCGACTTCTTTTTAGGAAATCACGCCGGCATTGGCGCCGACGTGTATGGGAAGGAAGGGGATGAATCCTCCACGCTCGAGTTTGAATCCGAATCCGACGATTCCTCTGTTAATTACTACTCCAGCATGCAGAGCAATGACGACGAGCAGGCGCTGCGCCGGAAGATTATCGAGGTCGAATCCGAGCTCCGCGAGGTGAAAGAGAGGAGCGCCGGCGTTGAAAACTACGATAGAATTGCGAGATACGAACACCAGCTGCGAATTGCGAAAGACAAGATTCAGCAATCGGATGAGGAAATTCGTCGTTTGAATTTCGAGCTCCGCAGGTATAAAGACGCCGATTATAACCTGGTGGATCAGACTGCGGCGGAGGTGCAGGAGAGCGGCAACGGCGAAGTTTTGGAGTCGGAGTGTAAGATTCTGACGCTCTGGGAGGAGCATCGCATCACGCGCGAGAAGCTACGCGCGTCGGAGCAGGAGATCGCGAGGCTGCGGCAGGAGCTCACGAGCAAGGGATTTCCTGTGCAGAATTTGCAGGATCAGCTCAAAATCATGCAGAAGGAGCTGTCCGCGTTGAAAGACAAGCTCGACGACGAGAAAGATGAGTCGGCCAAGCTGCATGAGATCATCGCAAGGTACAAAGCCGACGTTGCGGAGCGCGATCAGGAGATATCGGGATTGAGAGAAGCATTCGCGAACGTGAAAGAGGTGGACTTGCGGTTGCGGTTCTTGGAGGAGGAGATGAAACGAGTCGAGGCAGAGAAGGCGGAGATGGAGGAAACATATGCTTTGCAAATGGAGCAGTTGAAGGCGGAGATAGCTTACAAGAGTGGATACATTGAGGAGTTGCAGGTGAAGCACGAGATGCTGATGAATGAGAAAGATGATCGGATCGACCAAATGAGCAGCCATCTGCACCAGATGCAGGTGGAGCAGGTCGATCTAATCGCCGCACGTAAGCTGGCGGAGGAGCTCCGCTCCAAGATTAAGGAGCTGGAGAGAGAGGTGGAGAAGAAGCAGCAGATCATAGTGCAAGGTGCCGAGGAGAAACGCGAAGCCATAAGGCAGCTTTGCTTCTCTCTCGAGCATTATCGCAATGGTTACCATCGCCTCCGTGAGGTCGTCACGGGGCAGAAAGCCATGGCATCATCTTAAGCTTACTGGCGTGCTTGTCTGTTATTTTTGTCTCAGTCGTCGTCTTCTTGTTTGTCTATAGGTCTGGTTTAGGCGAGTCCTGTTTTGGCGTTGCTCGTGTCAAAATTCTGGTTCGTGTATCATCTTCTTTTTAATGGTCTGTTTTGCAATCCCAGATTCTTGGAAAGAATAAAACACCCCAACCTCGTAGTTTTGAGATTCTGTAGCCTATGTAAGAAATGGCACACCTGCCATGTCTGTTAAGTGTAGGAAATCAACAGACATCAGTGTGATTTACATATACTTGTTTACATGGGCCTATCTTGGTTTTATCTAAATCTTCTCACTTAAAACTCGATGCCATTTATCGATATATGCAGTTGCAAGAAAAGACGAGAAAATTCCTGGCTTTATTTACAAAATCGAAGATGGTAGCAAGTTGGTTAGTCATCCAAAACAAGAGGGTTACATTCAGTGGTATAAAAAAAAACCACCTCAATGTACAAGACTATCTTCATTTCAGCACATTTTTGTACGCAACTTTCCACATCACAGCATGACGGTCTTCAAGCAAAGACAAGTTTTCCTTTCTGTCAATCGATCAAAAAAGATTACCACTAGAAAACAGAAATGAGGAAGAGGAAAGCATCAGATCGATCTAAAGCTCTAGTGACCTTCGGGTGCATTAGGATTCGTCTTCTCAGTCGTCCCACGCATCGTCAGCAGAACCCTCTTTTCTGCTTACTGCAGGGACGATCATATGCCTATATTTGTCCTCCACGTTGATTGCTGCTGAACCCACCAATGAGAGGTTTGATAGTGTGAGCTTTTGGTCTTTTGAAGCAGCTATAGCTTCCCTCTCCTTTCTTCTTGCAGTCTAATAAATTCACGCACATATAGTATAGGTTGTCATTTCTCATTCTAATAATTTTGAGAGCTTGGCTGGCTCTTTAAAGGAGATTAGAAGAAAATGAAATAAACATACCTTTCCCGTTGCAAAAGTTAAAGAATTACCAGACTCGACATCTTGGATTGCTTTCTTTATTTGAGCTACAAGAAACTGTAACAAATGCTCAAGTAAGAAGCATTACAAAGAAACAACACGATCAAGTTTGAGATGCAAGAGAGACAATACAAAGGCCCTACCATGTCACGATCAGTATAAAATGATGTAGCTTGGCCCGTTGATCCTGCACGACCAGTCCTTCCAATCCGGTGTACATAATCTTCCATGGTCTAAGTTTCATATCCCCAAAAATAGAACAATCAAACATTGGATTCCAAATTTCTATGTCTGATCAATCAAGCATAAGACAGAAACAAGCTGCTTTATAGGTTCAAATTTAAACGTGCAATTATAGTTGGTATGCCGTTTGACAAACTATGTAAGTCTGTATGAATTACTCTACAATGCTAATATACTGCTGAATTGGTAATCAACATATAAAGCTGGTGATAGCAATCCCCAGAAAAGTTGATAGGATATGAGGAAGAAACTTCCACGCAGCAGCTAGATTTACCTTTGGAAGATCCAGATTGATGACATGAGCAACCCCGGTGACGTCCAATCCCCGCGATGCAACATCTGTAGCAACCTGCAAATGATAACAAAAAGATTGCAGAAGGTTTGTCAAAGTCCAAGACAATGGAAATATGATGTCAAATCAATTAACGTTTTTGGAGCAGAGAATAAATGCTTGTCTAGTTGCATGTCAAATTAAGGTGATAAAATAACTACTTGAATGCAAATAGGATAGAGCCGCCACAAACACTTAGACATTGTTTAGTGATATCCCTTAGCTCTATTCCTTAATTGTCCCATCTGAATCCAAGAAATGATTATTGCTCCAGAATATTCGATCTATATATCAACTAGGAATCATGCTCAGACACTACTAGATGTTAAACAAGCTAAACTACATAGGCTGCTTCTGCTACTTCTTCGGAGAGCGAAAGCTGCATCTAATTTTCATAGTATATGATAAATACTTCATTGAGATTATCAAATTCACCTTTTCCAACAAGTGATGAGACGAATGAGTGAAAAAAAATTACAAGAGAGACAATGGTTTTGCTCTAGTCTCACAATTGAAGTTGTTTACCATGTAACCAACAAAAGGTAAGTGAAGCAATTCAAGGAACATAACAAGATGCAAAACTAACCAAGATCAAATTAATGTAAATAGTGAACAAATAGAGGGCAGTTCCTACAAATTACCAGTATCCTAGTAGGACCATGTCTAAAATCACGGAGAGCAGCCTCTCTTTCACTTTGACTACGACCACCATGAAGAGAAGCTGCTTGCAGACCTTGTTGAATCAATGCTTCAGCAACTTCATCACATCTGCTCTGAAATAACATATCCATATGCAGCAATTTGAGCATACAGCAGAGAGAAAAGTTCAAGAAAAAAATGGGAAGTAGGGGTGGGGAGAAAGTCAATTGAAAGGGAAGTCTATCAAGAAATGCTATGGTAAGATGACTGCATTATTATACAAATGAGGTAAGCAGACACTAGACAATTTTTTGTAACTATTTGGACAATTAGCAAGCAAGGACTGAAAATTTTTACAACTATTCAAACAATCTCTAGTTTAGTTCAACAAGCATCACTACTATCACCAAATAGGATCACGGCATTCTAACAGGTGTTACAGGTCGACCTTTTTCAGAAATTGAAGAAGTGAAGCAGTTGCTCAATTAGATCTTTTTAACATGAATGTCAACTTGCAAACTGAAACGGATAAGTGATATTGTTCAATGCTTTCAGATGTATTAGTTACACTTGATACCAAGCAGATCTAGTGGCTAATTAGGACAACTTCTAAAAAATTTCTCATTGTCCGTGGAATAAAAAGAGTGTGTTTTTTGTAACTTAACATTCCGATACACATACAGGCCAGACAATAATTTGAGGCAAGGTCATATGTTACAAGCAGAAAATGGATAAATGCACAATTTATAGCAGTTCCTTTTTCATATACAACTAGAAGCAAATTCATAGTCATGGCCGAATATATGTTAATCATTTGCACGTAGGGAATTAATATATTTGCAAATGAAGTTTATAATTAAGTTCTTCAACCCATCAATGCCAAAGTTGCCAACATAGAAGTCCATAACTACAAAAAAATGGAAGCATAAAAGAATGAATAGGTCATTAATATCACCAATGGACTTCAAAGGAAATGTAATGTAAGTGATACAGCAGTTAGCATAAAAGTGACTTGGGATCGCATCAGAAGCTAAACCAGAATTAGAACAGCTCTAATTGGAGATTATGAGATTAAACAAGTTGCTGCACAAGAATGGTGACACAGGAAGTGTAATGTCAATTGCATATGGGCATTGATTGCTGTACCTTCCGTTCCACAAATACGATGGTCAAGGGGAATGAGTGGCTACACTTTTCAGAATGGGCAGCTGCCTCAACAAGCATATCTAGCAGCCTGTCAATCTTCATACCATAAACAACTATTAATGTGTTGAATCCCGCAAATATTTGGCAATAAATATGAAGTGTCACTGACCCAAAAATATCCCACTATTAAACATGAGACTTCACATCTATTAAAAACACACAATCACAGGAGTTCAGCAAAATGCTATTCTTATCAAAATACATGATTTCATTGTAAGTATGAAATAGTATATCTTATGAGCTTGAAGAACATTTGAGCCCAACCCCAAAAACTTTTGTGAATACCTCACCCTTACCAAACAATATGTTGAAGGTTCTATATCTAATCAAGAGAGCACATTGAATATATTTTTAGAGTATTCGGGAGGGTATGTTCGCAGACTTACTAAAACACCACACCTCAGCTAAGAAATTAGCCTTTTTATTTGAAGACCTAAAAAACGCAGTGAGTGCAGGTGTTCACATATATGATATATCTTACATGGGAACAAGATTAGCAGTGAATCATCACTGGAATGATATATCGAGACATGAATTGAGGGAACATAATCTTGTCCAACATATGGTCATATTTAAAATGATCAGTGGAAGTCTTCTGTTAAAAGTTAATGGTTTCTGCAGTTGTCTGTTACTTTTATATTTACATTTCAATAAGTAAATTTTGCTCCACTGGTTAAGAGATATTTGTGCTCAACTTTCACATTTCCAATCCACCGACTGCTGCTCACCCACATGAACAAATTCTTAAGAAATAAGCTGAAGCAAAATAATATACATTTAGAAAGTAAGGATAGAAGGTTCAACTAAGAAATCTGACAAAGTGCAAGACTTAACAAAGGTAAAAAGGATTTTGCATAGCAGCCTCAAGACATTTTTCATCAATTGAGTGCAACAGAGAGTCAGAGACATACCTTCTCATTTTCTGGTACCTTCTCCAAAATTTGGGATACATTTGCTGTTGGGCTGCTGACTTTTCCAACTTTTACCCGCACTGGATCTGTTAAGTATTCCTAAGATTTGCATACAAGAAAGGCCATTGAGTTTACATGTTTTAACCAAGACCTTATAACAAGTTTTTCTTTATTTTTATTTACTTTTATTTGTTTTCCCCCTGATACAATGCTGCAGAATTTATGAAGTTAAAGAATATACACACACAAAGACTCGAATGTTATACATATCATCATGAATCTCATTGAAACCTAACCTGTGCTAACTCTTCAATCTCCACTGGCATTGTAGCACTGAACAGCAAGGTTTGATGCTTCTTGGGAATATTTTGCATCACCTGAAACAACATAATCAGACCGCAGGAAATGTTCAAGTTGGTAACACAATGTGCACATTTTTACCGGACTATAGAATTGCAACAAAGAAGGAACATGTTTCTATTGCAAAATTTCAATCCAAAGGTGAGGTAGCCGGAGCTAGGAGTGCCAAAGTGAGCAAAGGGCATTAACAACTAGTCAACTATCAACAGATGTTTAGTTCAACAAAGCCTATGGCCAAGGTGATAAATCTAAATAACTAAAAGCCAATGAAGATATTTCACTCTCTTCAGAAATAAAGTGCTAATACTTGATAAACCAAATTACAGCTTCCATATAGAGTGATAAAATGCTACTGGCTGACACAATGGACACCAAAATTATTGTGCCTTTATTATGTCCAGCAAAAGAAAATCGGAGCAATATATTGATCCAACCTTTTGGAAAATAAATCTTGTCTCTTTGTCTTTTTTCCAACTGCTCCTGGTAAATGATAGTGCTCGTGACTCGTGATGATTAAGTGCAAGAGCATGAGCATAAACTATTAAGTTTTAGCTGTCAGCTTAAAAAGATGTTTAATACTGAATACAGGCTTTATTGAAGCTTCAGTATACACCAGGAAACCAATAACAACTATTGCAAGCATATACAGTAGTGTTAAAATTAGTACTAATAACTACTGATGACATTGATGATTTAATGACAGTTAACATGGCATAACAATAGCAGAACATGAAAGCCCAAAACCATCATTTATATCTATTTGAACTTATAAGAGCTATGAATATGTGTACTCCAAAAGAGCCAAGCAAACTAAAAAGCTTGAGAGACATGGGGAGGTGAGGAGGGACTAAAGTATGAATATTAAGACATCATACCTCTCTTATCTGAGGCTCAAATCCCATGTCAAGCATTCTATCAGCTTCGTCCAGAATGACAAATGATATCCTCGATAAAGAAGTATTTCCTTGTTGAAGATGATCAATAAATCTTCCAGGAGTAGCAACTACTATATTAACCCCTGCTCGCAGCTCAGACCTCTGTAGTGGCATTCATTGGTAGAAGGTGATGAAAATAACCATCACACCAGATTAGATTCGTCAATAACGAAACAAAGAATGAGTTGTCCAGCATAACTAACAAATTTCAAAACTAAATACCTGCTCAGAAATGTTTGTTCCGCCCACAACAATTGCAGTTTTAAATGAGTCCAAAGATCGACTGAAGGCTTTCACCTGGTAAGACAATATATAATGACCAACATAGTATCAGGTGCAAACCTACATGAAACTTGTATTAACCAATTCATAAATTATTTCCAACTTCTCACAAAACTTAAGATCAGGGTTGTGCTATAAAGCAAGAAAAGTTCCCATGTAGATCTACATAAAAAAAAATACTGCTAATACTGGAAAATGGATAAGAAGCAAATTACAAGGAGAAACATGAAAAAAGTTTTAAAATTGACACTCATCACATGAAAGGCAAGTATTTTGCTCCATCTACCCTAATTCACAAGAACAAAAAGGGGGAAATTATGAACCAAAACTCATAAGGGAATTAATGTGTCATTGTACATCAATCTGATTAGTGATAAGCCTTACTTTTCCAGTTTAGTCATCTCCCTTAATCTGCAATAAGGAAGATATCATGAACCATGGACAAAGAGGAAATTTCAAGCGACACAAAACATAAGAAGCATTACAAATACAAGATTACTTTACAGATGACACAACTTGTAAGAAACCAGAAAATTGAATTGCACGGATCTGATACTACTAAGAAACAAAATCTCAGTCCTCACTTCTTTTTCTATTTGTTGAGCCAGCTCTCTGGTTGGGGCTAATACTAATGCCAAAGGTCCATCTCCTCGTCGAATAGGAGGCTGAGCCAGGCAATGCTGAAAGAATAGTAATTAATCTAGATTAGGACATAGTACTGAAAGAAATCAATTATATAAACCGCAAAAGAGATTCAATCAAGAGATGAACATTGTGAGATATTTAAACCTGTATCATAGGTATGGTGAATGCAGCTGTTTTACCACTACCAGTTTCTGCACAACCCAAAAGATCCCTTCCAATAAGAGCAATTGGCATGGCCTGAGCTTGAATTGAAGTTGGGGTAGTATATCCATGAAATGCTATGTCTTTCATGATGCTTGCATGCAAATTCTGCAGAGAGTGAAAGTGAGTACCTTCCTCATTTGAACAACAGTGAGATAACAAAGTAATTCATTCACTAAACCCGCTAATTATTACCATGTCAGTGAATGACTCGATAGGAGCTGGTGCAGGTTCTGAATCTGGTGGAACTGTAGCATCAACATTAAGCCTCATGCAGACCTCCTCGACCTGAGCATACACATACATGGCACCCACTAATAGATGAGAGGACATAAATCTCATATAATAACCAGCTAACCCTGTAGTAACACTATCATTTACAAAAGAGAAAAATACGTTGCTCAATCAAAGGCCATTGAACCTAAATAATACTGTCTTCCCCTTCCATGTAATATAAACTGATCTTTTTCCCAATAAATAAATAAAATTGAAAGCAGGAGAATTCTATAAAAAAGAACAAAAAAATTAAATGGATGATGTGATAGCAATTCCTTGAAAATCCAGTGAGCTGAAGCAAACTCCTGAATGATAATTTTGTTTTCTGATTAATATAAGGTATGTCGACAAATATATTTCTGGAGCAACACTGCCACCATTGTGTACGTTTTAGTTTCAACTTATGAGTTGTATCATCGATGAATCACATGATTTAAGGTGTATCTGCATATAATCTGAACAAGTCAGCAAATACATAATAGCCACATGAAAATTTTGTTGTGAGTCCTAGTTTACCAGTCATCAAAACACAATAAGATCGGAAAGAGAGAAAAAATCAACGAGTGTGATTCCTAGATAAACCAGTTCAACTTCTTAGCTCAAAATTCAAACAGTACAACAACAAAACAAAATAATTCTAGAAAATAAAGAAACAGAAAAGTAGAGTCAGTTATCGAACGGCGAACCTGTTCCGCATTCAGCTGCATAACGCGGTCGGACGGCTTCCACTGTGGAGCCACCGGCTCCGGTACCGATGAGGCGTGATTCCCGGAGCCCCGAAAACCGGCATTCCACAAATTTAATGAGTTGCCATTGTTGTTGTTGGTTTTAGCGGAAGCAAATTGAGAGTAAGAGCCGTTGAGCTTGGAGTGGAAATTATCGGAGTTTCCGTTTACTAGGGTTTTGGCGGCAGAGGCGGGGTTGGCGGAAGAGTTTCTCAGGTGAGGAGGAACATACGACATCGCTGGTAGATAGGATGAGTACGTTTACTGATAGAGAGCAAATGAGAGAGAGAGCAGCAGCAGCAAAATTGCCCAAAATGGGTGGGGGGGTTTTTGGAGTTGGGCTTCGGGTTCTATGGGCTGCTTTCCGTTGGGCTAGGTGTTATATGACTTCTTTCCATAAATATATCACAAAACTTTGGTGGGATCTTGCAATTGTACAATCACAAAAACTCTCGTGCAATATGTTGCACTAGGGGTGAGCAAAACCGGATCAAAACCGACGAACTGGATCGAATCGGTCGATTTTTTCGGTTCGGGCCGGTTTTGGTCCAGTGATTGGTCCGGTCCGGTCCAAATTTCCTGGACCGAATTATAGTCGGTTCGGTTTCGGATCCGGAGGAGGGCAAAACCGATGAAAATCGGATCGAACCGAATATATGTATATTTAATATATATTTATTATTTTTATTAATATTATTAATTATTTCTAATATTCTAAAACTCAGAAACCCTAGTATTATTAACATTTCATGGATTTTTGTGGTATTATTGAATTATTGTTGTTAAACAGGTTTTATATGTGTGTAAAAATGTACTCCCTCCGCCCCCAAAATAAGTTCCTCTTTGGGGATGGTACGGGTTTTAAGGAAAAATGGTAAAGTGTATTGGGAGTGGTGAAAAAAGTGAAAAGTAAGAATAAATAAAGTACTCTCTCCGTCCGTGAAATAAGTTCATCTTTTTCCTTTTTGGACGTCCCCCAAATAAGTTCCTCTTTCTTTCTTTCTATTTTTGGACAACTACTCCACCACTAATAATACTTTATTTATTCTTACTTTTCACTTTTTCACCACTCTCAATACTAATTATAACACGTTTTCACCTTTTCATCATTTCCAATACTAATTGTAATATATTTTTCTCCACTATCAATACACTTTATCATTTTTCCTTAAAACCCGTGCCGTCCCCAAAGAGGAACTTATTTTGGGGACGGAGGGAGTATTATTAGTGGTGGGGGAGTTGTCCAAAAATAGAAAGAAAAAAAGAGGAACTTATTTGGGGGACGTCCCAAAAAGGAAAAAGATGAACTTATTTCAGGGACGGAGGGAGTATTTTTTTGGTTTATTTCGCAAATAAAAATGTTATTTTTTTGGTTTATTTCGCAAATTGCAGAGATGCCAATAATTTTGAGCTGAAGACTGGTTTAATTACAATGGTCCAACGGAACCAATATGGAGGGCACGTGATAGAGGACCCTAATGCACACCTGGCGCATTTTCTGGAGCTATGCAGCACGGTAAAGATGAATGGTGTTCCCGACGACATTATCCGTCTTCGTCTTTTCCCTTTCTCGCTGCGGGATAAGGTGAAGTCGTGGTATCATACACTACAGCTGGGAGAGAATACCATGTGGGAGAATTTAGCTCAAGCTTTCCTACGCAAGTTCCATCCTCCTGGCCTGACCCTGAAATTAAAGATGGGCATTGTGCAGTTCCAGCAGTTTGAGGGAGAAAAGCTGGCAGATACATGGGAGAGGTATCAAGAGAAGTTAAGAAAGTGTCCGGGCCACGGATTTGATGAAGGGACGCTCATTATCATGTTCTACAATGCTTGTGGAGAGCGTACAAAAATACATTTGGACACAGCTGCAGGAGGTTCTCTGCTTCAGAAAGGCAGTTCCGAGGCGTGGAGCATCATCGAGAATATGGCTGCTACGAGTTTTCAATGGCCATCAGAGAGAGTACAATTGAAAAGGGTGGCAGCTACTTCCAGCTCTGATCCTATGGCAACGATGGTTACACAGCAGGCAGCGATTGCTACGCAGCTGGCAGAGCTGACTACTAAGATTAATTCTTTGACCATTGGAAATCAGGAGCAAACTGTGAGAGATCCCACATGCATAGAAGACGTAAATTTTGTCAATGGCCAAAACTATGGAAATTTTCAGAAGGTGCAGCCAGGAATGTACAACAGAGGGCAGCAGTTTCAACAGCAATATCAGTTAGGAGCACGCCCGCATCCTAACCTTTCTTACGGCAATCCGAACAATGCTTTGCAGCCTCCACCTGGATTTTCTGTATCTAGCGGAGGAGTTATAAATGAGTCGAAGAAAGTATCGCTTGAGGATATGATGCAGCAGATGTTAACAGAGATGTCTAGCATGAAGACAACTGTTAATACAAGGATGACCAATTTGGAGTCTCAAGTGGGTCAAATTGGAAATAATTTTTCAGCATTGTCCAAGCAAGTGCAGATATTGGAGACTCAAGTTGGTCAGATGGCCAACCAAGCAGTTGCGCATCACACACCAGGAAAATTTCCTAGCAACACTCAGTTCGATCCGAAGAGCCAACATCAACAGCCTCAACAAAATCAGCAATGTCATTCCATACGGGTGGTTGATAATACAGTTGAGGATGCAGAGCAGCGGGATCATACAGAGCAGAGAAATCACCATTCCTCTGCAGAGCAGCGGAGTCAGCCAGAGCAGCGAGATCAGCCAGAGCAGAGGAATCACCATTACTCTACAGAGCAGCGGGACGGCAAGAATGGAAAGGAGAAAAATGTAGAGATTATGGAGGAGGATGACCTGGAGACGATTGTGTGCGATTCACCGCCTACTTCTAAGGCATCATCGAAAACCTCTGCTGTTAAGAAGCCTATTCCTAATCCTACGTTTCCCAGGCCAGAGTACAAGCCTGTAGCACCCTTCCCGAATAGCCTGGCAAAGCCGAAGATGGACCAAAAGTTAGCCAAGTTCATGGAGATGTTTTCAAAGCTTCACATCAACATTCCTTTACTTGATGCTTTGAGAGATATGCCAGGCTATGCCAAGTTCCTCAAGGACGCAGTCTCCAACAAGCGGAAGTTGGGGAAATATGAGACGATCAATCTTTCCGAGAAATGCAGTGCAGTGCTACAAAGGAAGCTACCATTGAAGCAAAAGGACCCTGGCAGCTTTACTATAGCTTATGTGATTGGAGGGCAGAATTTCTCCCGCATTCTTTGTGATTCAGGGGCAAGCATCAATTTGATGCCTCTCTCAATTTTCAACCGATTGGAGATATCAAGCCTACCTCTATTGCATTGCAGATGGCAGATCGTTCCATCACATATCCCAAGGGAATTGTGGAGGATGTCCTAGTGCAGGTGGAACAATTTATTTTTCCTGCAGATTTCGTAGTGTTGGACATGCCGGAGGACAAAAATACTTCATTGATCTTGGGGCGGCCATTTCTAGCTACGGGCCGTGCATTGATAGACGTGCAAGAGGGAGATCTGACTTTCCGCGTCAATGATGAAAAGATTACATTGAGAGCCTATGGGGAAACTGTGATTTGTAAGAAACCTCCACCAAAGGAAGTTTCCCAGACTGAAATGATAAATTTGGCTGACAGTTTTCTAGCAAATTCGGAGGATGAAGAGGTTGACAAAAATGAGCTACCCAAGTATGAAGCCAAGAAAAAGACTCCAAAACCAAAAGAAGTTCTGACTTTTGAGAAGTGTTTGTTTTTGGAGCATGATGGGGGGTCTTTGAAAACCCATACCTCCAAGAAGAAGAAAGTGAAATTCCGTATTTTTCGGAACAAGAATGAGAAGGGGGCAATGCTTGTGGAGGATGTTCGAGCCAAGAGAAGTGTTTTAGTGGAGAGGGCACCCAAGAGTAGAAAAACTTTCCAATGGTTAGAGTGTTGTTTCCGACCTCCATGAGTTTTTGAGGTATCGTCGAGCTCTAGACGTTAAATTAAGCACTTGTTGGGAGGTAACCCAACTATTTTTCTTTGTTTTGTTTTTCTTTCTTTTAGTGTAGTTTTGTTTCTTTTTGTTTCTTTGTTTAGTTTGGGGCAGGTGTTTCTCTGCCAGATTTCTGGTGGTCTTCATGTTCCAGCGAAGCCACTCTCCACTCTGCCCAAGATCACAAACCTCATTTCGCCGCCTCTCACGATGGTTCAGTTTTTCATTGCCGATAATCAGGGACGTTTTCTAACCTCTTCGTATTTTTTTTATGCCCTGAGGACATGGCATGCTTTAAGTGTGGGGGGTGTTTTGGAGCTTATATTTTTCAAAATTGGGCGAAATTGATTTTTCTATGCTTAGTTTTTAGTCTCGAATCTGGCTAATTTTTATGAATTTGTGGAAGAGAATAAGGTTTTTGATGTGAATTCGGGTTTGTGTTTGTTTGGTGGTTATTCTTATTTTACTTTTAATATATGTTTCTTGATTGTGCAAAGAATTATGAGTTTTGTTGCAACACTTTTGTAAGTTAGTAAAACGTGATTTGTCCGGTAGATGCTAGAAGGAGTGTTGTCATTGTGATTGCCTACGATCGTATCTTATCTGTGAAAATGTTGGACGAATTGCCAACTTCAAAATTGCCAGCTCTGAAACATCTGGCCTGTTCTGACAACGTGATAGCACTGAGTCTCTGCTCCTCTAGTCTAACTATAAGCATGAGAAACCACGTGAAAAGACTTTGGATTACATCCAAATGGTTTTATTTCATGAATTATGGCTCAACTATCGAAATCTCAAAGCATACAAAGTGTGAAAATTTTGGTGATATTGATTATAAAGGCGATCACATTAGGGAATTCACTTCTAGCGGAGAATTGGGTCTGATCGAATTACTCGCATTACTCTTTTGTTGCTTCATAAACTTTGAGTTACTTGCATGATCGAGAGATGTGTGTTGATGGTAAAGTTTTGAATTGACTTTGTGAATGTTTGAATGGAAATGAACATTGTTGAAATCAATCTCTTCCTAGGACTCATATAGATTTTGCTCGAGGACAAGCAAAAGGCTAAGTGTGGGGGAGTTGATTTATGCTTAATTTACTGTATTTTTAAGGGTTTGAAGGTGCGTGTTTTAAGATAATCCTCTGGAAATTGGTGTGTTTTATGGTGTTTTTTATGCTTTGCAGGAGATTTAGGCTTTCGAGATGGAAGAATGCAATTTTGGAGAATTTTGGATGAATTTGGCGTTTTCTAGGTGTTCTGGTCTCCAGAGCAGAGAAACCGACATCTCCAGAGCAGAGAAATCACCATTCCTCTGGCGTCAGAGAAATCAACTCACCAGAACAAAGAAGCGCCAGAGAAATCACCATTTATCTGGAGTCAGCGAAATCGAGAAGCCAGTGTAGCGAAGTCATCACCAGAGGAGTCAATAGTCAGAGCAGCCAAGCAAAAGTCCATTACAGCAGAATCGAGAAGCCAGAGAAATCACCGTTTCTCTGGCGATAGCAGAGAAATCGTCATTCCGTTGGCATACCATTCCTCTGGCGATAGCAGAGAAATCGTCATTTCTCTGGCGCGACCCGTTTCCCGGGTGACATCCGTTCCTCTGGCGAGAGCTGAGAATTTAGCTACAGTGGGAGTATTTTTCGGAACGCGTATCCAGCTGGAGAGTTGCCTTATTTCACACGATTCTATTACCTTTAGAATTCTACTTTGCATGGCAACTTCTATGGTGATCCGAAGGAAATCTGAAATCTATAAATAGGTCCTCTTTTGACCTATTCATCATTCCCCGAACCCTGGCATTCATATTTTCAGTTTTATAGTTTAGAATATTTTAGCTTTTTAGTTTTCAAGGCTTGGATCAAGATTGAAGATTCAAGCCGCTACTTCAGTTTTCATTCGGTTTTTATATAATTCGTTTTTACAATTGCGTTCTCTTTAATTATGTTTATGTTTTATTTTGCTATGTCTAGCTAATTTCCTTTAGCTGATTCTAGGGTTTGTAAATAGTTGATTGAATTTATGTGATTTATTTGTTAATACCTTTGTGCCTTCCAGTTTATGATTCATAATTCCTGGTGCGTATTTTCTTGTGAATTATTTGGCCAATAGTTTGCATGTTTAGCTATTCGGTTTGAGACCTAGCGGAGATAACTGTTTAGCAGATTCAGGAATGTATGATATAATTTTAACTTTGAGACCTAGCGGAGATAGGTGGATCATAGAGAGCTATTCTTAGGAGCTATTGGGAGTTAGTAGATTTTCTTGAGACCTAACGGAGATAGATAATTTACTAATCTACGATCGTTGCTGCTCTAGCGAGAGTAATTGATTAATTAAGTGATCTCTCATCATAAATGGATTAAATTGGTACATAGGATTAATAGATTTATTGCATGGATTTAGTTAATGAATTTACTACCCTATGATCAGTTGTCTTTTATATTTGATATTTCCTACGTGATTTTAATTATCATTATTTGCATTTTAATTTAAGCCAACCAATCTCTACGTTCTGTTGCCTGCCTACTACTTAAGTTTGTTTAGGAGATAGCTAAAGTAGTTTCGTTGTGTCAGTCCCTGTGGATACGATACTTGGTTACCAATTTGTGCTACAATTGCACCGTGTTAGTTGCGGTAATTTGTTGCTAATAATTTAGTGATCAGTTTGCTGACATCATGGCCAACAAGTTCCAAATGTCCATGATGGGAGAAATAAATTTCTTTCTCGGATTGCAAGTCAAGCAGACCAGCGAAGGTATACTGATCAGTCAGTCCAAGTATGCCAAGGAACTGATAGCCAAGTTCGGTATTCAGCACATGAAATCAGTCAAGATCCCAATGAACACAAACTGGAAAGTTGATCCAGGTTCAGAAGGAAAATCTGTCTCTTCGATGAAGTACAAAGAAATCATTGGATCATTGCTGTATTTGACTGCGAGTAGACCAGACATCTCATTTGCAGTCGGAGAATGTGCAAGATATCATTCAGATCCAAAGGAAGCTCATTTGGATGCAGCAAAGCGAATTCTGCGATATCTTAAAGGCACACCCAACTTAGGATTGTGGTACCCAGCAGACGACGACTTCAAGCTCACCGGATATTCAGACTCAGATTTTGTTGGATGCAAAATTGATCGCAAATCAACCTTCGGAACCTGTCAATTCCTAGGCAACAAGCTCATCTCATGGTTTTCAAAGAAGCAGACTTCAATCGCCACCTCCACAACTGAAGCTGAATATGTTGCTGCCGGAAGCTGCTGCTCACAACTCCTGTGGTTAGTCCAACAGTTGAAGGACTATGGGATAGACGAAAAGGAAGTCTTAATATATTGCGACAGCTCCAGTGCTATTGCAATCTCCCAGAATCCAGTTCATCAAACCAGAGTCAAGCATATTGCTATTCGACATGACTTCATCCGTGATCACGTCGAAAAGAAGAATATCTCTGTGGAATGGATTCCAACTGCTGTTCAGAGAGCGGACTTGCTGACCAAAGCTCTTCCAGAAGAAAGGTTCAACGATCTGTGTGGAAGGATCGGCCTCATCAACCCTGAAGAGTGATGCTGTGTTTGAAGATTTTCTCAAACAGTCATGCTGACTGGTGGTCAACCAACTGTTGTTCTACGACCGCTGACGTGGAAAGCAATGAAGTCAAGCACTCATCTGAAGAGAAGCCATCTTGATGATTCAACCAGGATCAAGTGGTATCGACTGGCTACAATGATAAGTCGATCAGTAAGTATTTTTAAAGCTTACTATTTAAAATCAGTTATTTCAGTTTAGAGCTTTGAGTCTTTATTCAAAATCTTTCTCTAACTGATCAGTTTCTTTCAAAACCTTTAACTGATTGTTGGAAAATGGAATATCCGAGAAGGACAAGTGTTTTAAAAAGGGAAAATCTGTTTTGATTGAACTTGTCCAAATCTTCTCTAAAAATCTTTCCAACCTGTTGCCTCTGTGATAAAATTTCTTGAGAACCTCATTGATATGACATAATGCAATGATACCTCTCACCTTTTTGAAGCTTCAAGTCCCCTGCAGTGACGGCGGACGTGAATTTTTCTTCAAATACATTTTAGGCACAATTTTCAAAAAACTTTTCATCTTCTTACTTGGTACAAATTTATATACCATGTTGTCTTCACTCTTTTTCTGCATCAACTAACAACTCTCCACAGCCTTCACTGTGAGAAAAGGTTTCAATCTTTCCAAAGTTACAGAGAAATTTTGTTCTGACTAAAGGAGAAATCTATGACTGCAAAGTCATGGAGTGGGAGAATGACGCCCACATACTTGGTCTTCACCGGACCCTTCCACTGGATCTCAACGTCTCTCCGACGTTAAAGTTTGCTCTACCCTCACTTGTATCCAGTGAAGCGAGTGTCATCCATCCTCATGCCCAGACCATACGGCTTGAAGTACCTGTCTCAAGAAAACGGACTTCCCCTGTCTCTCAGGCGAGCTTCTCACCTTTTTGTGAAGCTTCCGTGTGGTGCAACAGCAATGAGCAAGAGCTCGTTGTCAACTGGCGCAACATCGACAGTGTCTATCCTCACGATAGCCGCTGATTCGATTTTCTTTTCCTACACACCTCTCCTCCTATGCTTCTTTCTCTTCACCAAAAACCCTCTCCTCAACCCCCTTTGGTTTGCATGTTCACTGCTCTCTTCTTCCCTGTTTCGAGAGCCATGCAAATCAA